>NW_027510056.1:0-40203 GCF_051311805.1 Agelaius phoeniceus | reverse complement strand
AGTTCAGGGCTCCTTCAAGGCTCTCCCTGAATGGCTACGCCGCCCCCTTTTATCCCAGTTCTCTTCAATGCTCACAGCTGCAGCCCATCAAGGACAACCAGGACCTGTGGGACAGATATTCAAATAGAATCCATTTCCTCTACTCTAGCCAGTAAGTACTACCCTACAAGTCCTCAGAACCCCAAAGGCCACCTTTCATCTGACACCCAGACCCTGGGGAAAGGACTTCTTTTTCCCATGGCAAATGGCCTCCCTTGGCAGCCACTCACCCTGGCAGAAAGTGGGAGCCTAGCTAGAATGATGCAATCGTTGCTGGATTTTTCCAAAAGAAAAGCTGGCAGCAACTAGGGCCCTGGAAGTACTTAGAGCCTCAAACGCCACCTTGAACATATTCCTGAGACCCTGGGGAAAGGACTTCGTTTTTCCCATGGAAAATGGCCTTCATTTGTGGCCACTCTGCCTGGCAGGCAGGGCAGTGCCAAGCCAGGAATCTACAAACTGTGCTGGATCCTTCCAGAACGAAAGCTGCCAGCAACTAGGACCCTGCAAGTCCTTACAGCCCCAGATGCCACCAGTCATCTGACACCCAGAGCCTGGGCCAATGACTTCGTTTTCCCCATGGAAAATGGCCTCCATTTCTGGCCACTCGCCCTGACCAAGAGGGTGGTGCCCAGCAAGAAATTTGCAAGCTTTGCTGGATTGCTCCAAATCTAAAGCTACCACTTGTTGTTCTTCTATTTCTCTAGAGTCCCATCATGCTGTTCTCAGATTGCTAAAGTCCATACCTCCTCGGTGTGTTCTTATGGCTGCAGATCTTCACAGCACAGACGCTTTCTTCTGCATGCTGTTCTTTCCCAGTTCAGGGCTCCTTCAAGGCTCTCCCTGAATGGCTACGCCGCCCCCTTTTATCCCAGTTCTCTTCAATGCTCACAGCTGCAGCCCATCAAGGACAACCAGGACCTGTGGGACAGATATTCAAATAGAATCCATTTCCTCTACTCTAGCCAGTAAGTACTACCCTACAAGTCCTCAGAACCCCAAAGGCCACCTTTCATCTGACACCCAGACCCTGGGGAAAGGACTTCTTTTTCCCATGGCAAATGGCCTCCCTTGGCAGCCACTCACCCTGGCAGAAAGTGGGAGCCTAGCTAGAATGATGCAATCGTTGCTGGATTTTTCCAAAAGAAAAGCTGGCAGCAACTAGGGCCCTGGAAGTACTTAGAGCCTCAAACGCCACCTTGAACATATTCCTGAGACCCTGGGGAAAGGACTTCGTTTTTCCCATGGGAAATGGCCTTCATTTGTGGCCACTTGGCCTGGCAGGCAGGGCAGTGCCAAGCCAGGAATCTACAAACTGTGCTGGATCCTTCCAGAACGAAAGCTGCCAGCAACTAGGACCCTGCAAGTCCTTAGAGCCCCAGACGCCACCTGTCATCTGACACCCAGAGCCTGGGCCAATGACTTCGTTTTCCCCATGGAAAATGGCCTCCATTTCTGGCCACTCGCCCTGACCAAGAGGGTGGTGCCCAGCAAGAAATTTGCAAGCTTTGCTGGATTGCTCCAAATCGAAAGCTGCCACTTGTTGTTGTTCTATTTCTCTAGAGTCCCATCATGCTGTTCTCAGATTGCTAAAGTCCATACCTCCTCGGTGTGTTCTTATGGCTGCAGATCTTCACAGCACAGACGCTTTCTTCTGCATGCTGTTCTTTCCCAGTTCAGGGCTCCTTCAAGGCTCTCCCTGAATGGCTACGCCGCCCCCTTTTATCCCAGTTCTCTTCAATGCTCACAGCTGCAGCCCATCAAGGACAACCAGGACCTGTGGGGCAAAGCCTCTAGACAGATATTCAAATAGAATCCATTTCCTCTACTCTAGCCAGTAAGTACTACCCTACAAGTCCTCAGAACCCCAAAGGCCACCTTTCATCTGACACCCAGACCCTGGGGAAAGGACTTCTTTTTCCCATGGCAAATGGCCTCCCTTGGCAGCCACTCACCCTGGCAGAAAGTGGGAGCCTAGCTAGAATGATGCAATCGTTGCTGGATTTTTCCAAAAGAAAAGCTGGCAGCAACTAGGGCCCTGGAAGTACTTAGAGCCTCAAACGCCACCTTGAACATATTCCTGAGACCCTGGGGAAAGGACTTCGTTTTTCCCATGGGAAATGGCCTTCATTTGTGGCCACTTGGCCTGGCAGGCAGGGCAGTGCCAAGCCAGGAATCTACAAACTCTGCTGGATCCTTCCAGAACGAAAGCTGCCAGCAACTAGGACCCTGCAAGTCCTTACAGCCCCAGATGCCACCAGTCATCTGACACCCAGAGCCTGGGCCAATGACTTCGTTTTCCCCATGGAAAATGGCCTCCATTTCTGGCCACTCGCCCTGACCAAGAGGGTGGTGCCCAGCAAGAAATTTGCAAGCTTTGCTGGATTGCTCCAAATCTAAAGCTACCACTTGTTGTTCTTCTATTTCTCTAGAGTCCCATCATGCTGTTCTCAGATTGCTAAAGTCCATACCTCCTCGGTGTGTTCTTATGGCTGCAGATCTTCACAGCACAGACGCTTTCTTCTGCATGCTGTTCTTTCCCAGTTCAGGGCTCCTTCAAGGCTCTCCCTGAATGGCTACGCCGCCCCCTTTTATCCCAGTTCTCTTCAATGCTCACAGCTGCAGCCCATCAAGGACAACCAGGACCTGTGGGACAGATATTCAAATAGAATCCATTTCCTCTACTCTAGCCAGTAAGTACTACCCTACAAGTCCTCAGAACCCCAAAGGCCACCTTTCATCTGACACCCAGACCCTGGGGAAAGGACTTCTTTTTCCCATGGCAAATGGCCTCCCTTGGCAGCCACTCACCCTGGCAGAAAGTGGGAGCCTAGCTAGAATGATGCAATCGTTGCTGGATTTTTCCAAAAGAAAAGCTGGCAGCAACTAGGGCCCTGGAAGTACTTAGAGCCTCAAACGCCACCTTGAACATATTCCTGAGACCCTGGGGAAAGGACTTCGTTTTTCCCATGGGAAATGGCCTTCATTTGTGGCCACTTGGCCTGGCAGGCAGGGCAGTGCCAAGCCAGGAATCTACAAACTATGCTGGATCCTTCCAGAACGAAAGCTGCCAGCAACTAGGACCCTGCAAGTCCTTAGAGCCCCAGACGCCACCTTTCATCTGACACCCAGAGCCTGGGCCAATGACTTCGTTTTCCCCATGGAAAATGGCCTCCATTTCTGGCCTCTCACCCTGACCAAGAGGGTGGTGCCCAGCAAGAAATTTGCAAGCTTTGCTGGATTGCTCCAAATCTAAAGCTACCACTTGTTGTTGTTCTATTTCTCTAGAGTCCCATCATGCTGTTCTCAGATTGCTAAAGTCCATACCTCCTCGGTGTGTTCTTATGGCTGCAGATCTTCACAGCACAGACGCTTTCTTCTGCATGCTGTTCTTTCCCAGTTCAGGGCTCCTTCAAGGCTCTCCCTGAATGGCTACGCCGCCCCCTTTTATCCCAGTTCTCTTCAATGCTCACAGCTGCAGCCCATCAAGGACAACCAGGACCTGTGGGACAGATATTCAAATAGAATCCATTTCCTCTACTCTAGCCAGTAAGTACTACCCTACAAGTCCTCAGAACCCCAAAGGCCACCTTTCATCTGACACCCAGACCCTGGGGAAAGGACTTCTTTTTCCCATGGCAAATGGCCTCCCTTGGCAGCCACTCACCCTGGCAGAAAGTGGGAGCCTAGCTAGAATGATGCAATCGTTGCTGGATTTTTCCAAAAGAAAAGCTGGCAGCAACTAGGGCCCTGGAAGTACTTAGAGCCTCAAACGCCACCTTGAACATATTCCTGAGACCCTGGGGAAAGGACTTCGTTTTTCCCATGGGAAATGGCCTTCATTTGTGGCCACTTGGCCTGGCAGGCAGGGCAGTGCCAAGCCAGGAATCTACAAACTGTGCTGGATCCTTCCAGAACGAAAGCTGCCAGCAACTAGGACCCTGCAAGTCCTTAGAGCCCCAGACGCCACCTGTCATCTGACACCCAGAGCCTGGGCCAATGACTTCGTTTTCCCCATGGAAAATGGCCTCCATTTCTGGCCACTCGCCCTGACCAAGAGGGTGGTGCCCAGCAAGAAATTTGCAAGCTTTGCTGGATTGCTCCAAATCGAAAGCTGCCACTTGTTGTTGTTCTATTTCTCTAGAGTCCCATCATGCTGTTCTCAGATTGCTAAAGTCCATACCTCCTCGGTGTGTTCTTATGGCTGCAGATCTTCACAGCACAGACGCTTTCTTCTGCATGCTGTTCTTTCCCAGTTCAGGGCTCCTTCAAGGCTCTCCCTGAATGGCTACGCCGCCCCCTTTTATCCCAGTTCTCTTCAATGCTCACAGCTGCAGCCCATCAAGGACAACCAGGACCTGTGGGGCAAAGCCTCTAGACAGATATTCAAATAGAATCCATTTCCTCTACTCTAGCCAGTAAGTACTACCCTACAAGTCCTCAGAACCCCAAAGGCCACCTTTCATCTGACACCCAGACCCTGGGGAAAGGACTTCTTTTTCCCATGGCAAATGGCCTCCCTTGGCAGCCACTCACCCTGGCAGAAAGTGGGAGCCTAGCTAGAATGATGCAATCGTTGCTGGATTTTTCCAAAAGAAAAGCTGCCAGCAACTAGGGCCCTGGAAGTACTTAGAGCCTCAAACGCCACCTTGAACATATTCCTGAGACCCTGGGGAAAGGACTTCGTTTTTCCCATGGGAAATGGCCTTCATTTGTGGCCACTTGGCCTGGCAGGCAGGGCAGTGCCAAGCCAGGAATCTACAAACTGTGCTGGATCCTTCCAGAACGAAAGCTGCCAGCAACTAGGACCCTGCAAGTCCTTACAGCCCCAGATGCCACCAGTCATCTGACACCCAGAGCCTGGGCCAATGACTTCGTTTTCCCCATGGAAAATGGCCTCCATTTCTGGCCACTCGCCCTGACCAAGAGGGTGGTGCCCAGCAAGAAATTTGCAAGCTTTGCTGGATTGCTCCAAATCTAAAGCTACCACTTGTTGTTCTTCTATTTCTCTAGAGTCCCATCATGCTGTTCTCAGATTGCTAAAGTCCATACCTCCTCGGTGTGTTCTTATGGCTGCAGATCTTCACAGCACAGACGCTTTCTTCTGCATGCTGTTCTTTCCCAGTTCAGGGCTCCTTCAAGGCTCTCCCTGAATGGCTACGCCGCCCCCTTTTATCCCAGTTCTCTTCAATGCTCACAGCTGCAGCCCATCAAGGACAACCAGGACCTGTGGGGCAAAGCCTCTAGACAGATATTCAAATAGAATCCATTTCCTCTACTCTAGCCAGTAAGTACTACCCTACAAGTCCTCAGAACCCCAAAGGCCACCTTTCATCTGACACCCAGACCCTGGGGAAAGGACTTCTTTTTCCCATGGCAAATGGCCTCCCTTGGCAGCCACTCACCCTGGCAGAAAGTGGGAGCCTAGCTAGAATGATGCAATCGTTGCTGGATTTTTCCAAAAGAAAAGCTGCCAGCAACTAGGGCCCTGGAAGTACTTAGAGCCTCAAACGCCACCTTGAACATATTCCTGAGACCCTGGGGAAAGGACTTCGTTTTTCCCATGGGAAATGGCCTTCATTTGTGGCCACTTGGCCTGGCAGGCAGGGCAGTGCCAAGCCAGGAATCTACAAACTATGCTGGATCCTTCCAGAACGAAAGCTGCCAGCAACTAGGACCCTGCAAGTCCTTAGAGCCCCAGACGCCACCTTTCATCTGACACCCAGAGCCTGGGCCAATGACTTCATTTTCCCCATGGAAAATGGCCTCCATTTCTGGCCTCTCACCCTGACCAAGAGGGTGGTGCCCAGCAAGAAATTTGCAAGCTTTGCTGGATTGCTCCAAATCGAAAGCTGCCACTTGTTGTTGTTCTATTTCTCTAGAGTCCCATCATGCTGTTCTCAGATTGCTAAAGTCCATACCTCCTCGGTGTGTTCTTATGGCTGCAGATCTTCACAGCACAGACGCTTTCTTCTGCATGCTGTTCTTTCCCAGTTCAGGGCTCCTTCAAGGCTCTCCCTGAATGGCTACGCCGCCCCCTTTTATCCCAGTTCTCTTCAATGCTCACAGCTGCAGCCCATCAAGGACAACCAGGACCTGTGGGACAGATATTCAAATAGAATCCATTTCCTCTACTCTAGCCAGTAAGTACTACCCTACAAGTCCTCAGAACCCCAAAGGCCACCTTTCATCTGACACCCAGACCCTGGGGAAAGGACTTCTTTTTCCCATGGCAAATGGCCTCCCTTGGCAGCCACTCACCCTGGCAGAAAGTGGGAGCCTAGCTAGAATGATGCAATCGTTGCTGGATTTTTCCAAAAGAAAAGCTGGCAGCAACTAGGGCCCTGGAAGTACTTAGAGCCTCAAACGCCACCTTGAACATATTCCTGAGACCCTGGGGAAAGGACTTCGTTTTTCCCATGGAAAATGGCCTTCATTTGTGGCCACTCTGCCTGGCAGGCAGGGCAGTGCCAAGCCAGGAATCTACAAACTCTGCTGGATCCTTCCAGAACGAAAGCTGCCAGCAACTAGGACCCTGCAAGTCCTTACAGCCCCAGATGCCACCAGTCATCTGACACCCAGAGCCTGGGCCAATGACTTCGTTTTCCCCATGGAAAATGGCCTCCATTTCTGGCCACTCGCCCTGACCAAGAGGGTGGTGCCCAGCAAGAAATTTGCAAGCTTTGCTGGATTGCTCCAAATCTAAAGCTACCACTTGTTGTTCTTCTATTTCTCTAGAGTCCCATCATGCTGTTCTCAGATTGCTAAAGTCCATACCTCCTCGGTGTGTTCTTATGGCTGCAGATCTTCACAGCACAGACGCTTTCTTCTGCATGCTGTTCTTTCCCAGTTCAGGGCTCCTTCAAGGCTCTCCCTGAATGGCTACGCCGCCCCCTTTTATCCCAGTTCTCTTCAATGCTCACAGCTGCAGCCCATCAAGGACAACCAGGACCTGTGGGACAGATATTCAAATAGAATCCATTTCCTCTACTCTAGCCAGTAAGTACTACCCTACAAGTCCTCAGAACCCCAAAGGCCACCTTTCATCTGACACCCAGACCCTGGGGAAAGGACTTCTTTTTCCCATGGCAAATGGCCTCCCTTGGCAGCCACTCACCCTGGCAGAAAGTGGGAGCCTAGCTAGAATGATGCAATCGTTGCTGGATTTTTCCAAAAGAAAAGCTGGCAGCAACTAGGGCCCTGGAAGTACTTAGAGCCTCAAACGCCACCTTGAACATATTTCTGAGACCCTGGGGAAAGGACTTCGTTTTTCCCATGGAAAATGGCCTTCATTTGTGGCCACTTGGCCTGGCAGGCAGGGCAGTGCCAAGCCAGGAATCTACAAACTCTGCTGGATCCTTCCAGAACGAAAGCTGCCAGCAACTAGGACCCTGCAAGTCCTTAGAGCCCCAGATGCCACCAGTCATCTGACACCCAGAGCCTGGGCCAATGACTTCGTTTTCCCCATGGAAAATGGCCTCCATTTCTGGCCACTCGCCCTGACCAAGAGGGTGGTGCCCAGCAAGAAATTTGCAAGCTTTGCTGGATTGCTCCAAATCGAAAGCTGCCACTTGTTGTTGTTCTATTTCTCTAGAGTCCCATAATGCTGTTCTCAGATTGCTAAAGTCCATACCTCCTCGGTGTGTTCTTATGGCTGCAGATCTTCACAGCACAGACGCTTTCTTCTGCATGCTGTTCTTTCCCAGTTCAGGGCTCCTTCAAGGCTCTCCCTGAATGGCTACGCCGCCCCCTTTTATCCCAGTTCTCTTCAATGCTCACAGCTGCAGCCCATCAAGGACAACCAGGACCTGTGGGGCAAAGCCTCTAGACAGATATTCAAATAGAATCCATTTCCTCTACTCTAGCCAGTAAGTACTACCCTACAAGTCCTCAGAACCCCAAAGGCCACCTTTCATCTGACACCCAGACCCTGGGGAAAGGACTTCTTTTTCCCATGGCAAATGGCCTCCCTTGGCAGCCACTCACCCTGGCAGAAAGTGGGAGCCTAGCTAGAATGATGCAATCGTTGCTGGATTTTTCCAAAAGAAAAGCTGCCAGCAACTAGGGCCCTGGAAGTACTTAGAGCCTCAAACGCCACCTTGAACATATTACTGAGACCCTGGGGAAAGGACTTCGTTTTTCCCATGGAAAATGGCCTTCATTTGTGGCCACTTGGCCTGGCAGGCAGGGCAGTGCCAAGCCAGGAATCTACAAACTCTGCTGGATCCTTCCAGAACGAAAGCTGCCAGCAACTAGGACCCTGCAAGTCCTTACAGCCCCAGATGCCACCAGTCATCTGACACCCAGAGCCTGGGCCAATGACTTCGTTTTCCCCATGGAAAATGGCCTCCATTTCTGGCCACTCGCCCTGACCAAGAGGGTGGTGCCCAGCAAGAAATTTGCAAGCTTTGCTGGATTGCTCCAAATCTAAAGCTACCACTTGTTGTTGTTCTATTTCTCTAGAGTCCCATCATGCTGTTCTCAGATTGCTAAAGTCCATACCTCCTCGGTGTGTTCTTATGGCTGCAGATCTTCACAGCACAGACGCTTTCTTCTGCATGCTGTTCTTTCCCAGTTCAGGGCTCCTTCAAGGCTCTCCCTGAATGGCTACGCCGCCCCCTTTTATCCCAGTTCTCTTCAATGCTCACAGCTGCAGCCCATCAAGGACAACCAGGACCTGTGGGGCAAAGCCTCTAGACAGATATTCAAATAGAATCCATTTCCTCTACTCTAGCCAGTAAGTACTACCCTACAAGTCCTCAGAACCCCAAAGGCCACCTTTCATCTGACACCCAGACCCTGGGGAAAGGACTTCTTTTTCCCATGGCAAATGGCCTCCCTTGGCAGCCACTCACCCTGGCAGAAAGTGGGAGCCTAGCTAGAATGATGCAATCGTTGCTGGATTTTTCCAAAAGAAAAGCTGGCAGCAACTAGGGCCCTGGAAGTACTTAGAGCCTCAAACGCCACCTTGAACATATTCCTGAGACCCTGGGGAAAGGACTTCGTTTTTCCCATGGAAAATGGCCTTCATTTGTGGCCACTCTGCCTGGCAGGCAGGGCAGTGCCAAGCCAGGAATCTACAAACTGTGCTGGATCCTTCCAGAACGAAAGCTGCCAGCAACTAGGACCCTGCAAGTCCTTACAGCCCCAGATGCCACCAGTCATCTGACACCCAGAGCCTGGGCCAATGACTTCGTTTTCCCCATGGAAAATGGCCTCCATTTCTGGCCACTCGCCCTGACCAAGAGGGTGGTGCCCAGCAAGAAATTTGCAAGCTTTGCTGGATTGCTCCAAATCTAAAGCTACCACTTGTTGTTCTTCTATTTCTCTAGAGTCCCATCATGCTGTTCTCAGATTGCTAAAGTCCATACCTCCTCGGTGTGTTCTTATGGCTGCAGATCTTCACAGCACAGACGCTTTCTTCTGCATGCTGTTCTTTCCCAGTTCAGGGCTCCTTCAAGGCTCTCCCTGAATGGCTACGCCGCCCCCTTTTATCCCAGTTCTCTTCAATGCTCACAGCTGCAGCCCATCAAGGACAACCAGGACCTGTGGGACAGATATTCAAATAGAATCCATTTCCTCTACTCTAGCCAGTAAGTACTACCCTACAAGTCCTCAGAACCCCAAAGGCCACCTTTCATCTGACACCCAGACCCTGGGGAAAGGACTTCTTTTTCCCATGGCAAATGGCCTCCCTTGGCAGCCACTCACCCTGGCAGAAAGTGGGAGCCTAGCTAGAATGATGCAATCGTTGCTGGATTTTTCCAAAAGAAAAGCTGGCAGCAACTAGGGCCCTGGAAGTACTTAGAGCCTCAAACGCCACCTTGAACATATTCCTGAGACCCTGGGGAAAGGACTTCGTTTTTCCCATGGAAAATGGCCTTCATTTGTGGCCACTCTGCCTGGCAGGCAGGGCAGTGCCAAGCCAGGAATCTACAAACTGTGCTGGATCCTTCCAGAACGAAAGCTGCCAGCAACTAGGACCCTGCAAGTCCTTACAGCCCCAGATGCCACCAGTCATCTGACACCCAGAGCCTGGGCCAATGACTTCGTTTTCCCCATGGAAAATGGCCTCCATTTCTGGCCACTCGCCCTGACCAAGAGGGTGGTGCCCAGCAAGAAATTTGCAAGCTTTGCTGGATTGCTCCAAATCTAAAGCTACCACTTGTTGTTCTTCTATTTCTCTAGAGTCCCATCATGCTGTTCTCAGATTGCTAAAGTCCATACCTCCTCGGTGTGTTCTTATGGCTGCAGATCTTCACAGCACAGACGCTTTCTTCTGCATGCTGTTCTTTCCCAGTTCAGGGCTCCTTCAAGGCTCTCCCTGAATGGCTACGCCGCCCCCTTTTATCCCAGTTCTCTTCAATGCTCACAGCTGCAGCCCATCAAGGACAACCAGGACCTGTGGGACAGATATTCAAATAGAATCCATTTCCTCTACTCTAGCCAGTAAGTACTACCCTACAAGTCCTCAGAACCCCAAAGGCCACCTTTCATCTGACACCCAGACCCTGGGGAAAGGACTTCTTTTTCCCATGGCAAATGGCCTCCCTTGGCAGCCACTCACCCTGGCAGAAAGTGGGAGCCTAGCTAGAATGATGCAATCGTTGCTGGATTTTTCCAAAAGAAAAGCTGGCAGCAACTAGGGCCCTGGAAGTACTTAGAGCCTCAAACGCCACCTTGAACATATTCCTGAGACCCTGGGGAAAGGACTTCGTTTTTCCCATGGAAAATGGCCTTCATTTCTGGCCACTCTGCCTGGCAGGCAGGGCAGTGCCAAGCCAGGAATCTACAAACTCTGCTGGATCCTTCCAGAACGAAAGCTGCCAGCAACTAGGACCCTGCAAGTCCTTACAGCCCCAGATGCCACCAGTCATCTGACACCCAGAGCCTGGGCCAATGACTTCGTTTTCCCCATGGAAAATGGCCTCCATTGCTGGCCACTCGCCCTGACCAAGAGGGTGGTGCCCAGCAAGAAATTTGCAAGCTTTGCTGGATTGCTCCAAATCTAAAGCTACCACTTGTTGTTCTTCTATTTCTCTAGAGTCCCATCATGCTGTTCTCAGATTGCTAAAGTCCATACCTCCTCGGTGTGTTCTTATGGCTGCAGATCTTCACAGCACAGACGCTTTCTTCTGCATGCTGTTCTTTCCCAGTTCAGGGCTCCTTCAAGGCTCTCCCTGAATGGCTACGCCGCCCCCTTTTATCCCAGTTCTCTTCAATGCTCACAGCTGCAGCCCATCAAGGACAACCAGGACCTGTGGGGCAAAGCCTCTAGACAGATATTCAAATAGAATCCATTTCCTCTACTCTAGCCAGTAAGTACTACCCTACAAGTCCTCAGAACCCCAAAGGCCACCTTTCATCTGACACCCAGACCCTGGGGAAAGGACTTCTTTTTCCCATGGCAAATGGCCTCCCTTGGCAGCCACTCACCCTGGCAGAAAGTGGGAGCCTAGCTAGAATGATGCAATCGTTGCTGGATTTTTCCAAAAGAAAAGCTGGCAGCAACTAGGGCCCTGGAAGTACTTAGAGCCTCAAACGCCACCTTGAACATATTCCTGAGACCCTGGGGAAAGGACTTCGTTTTTCCCATGGAAAATGGCCTTCATTTGTGGCCACTCTGCCTGGCAGGCAGGGCAGTGCCAAGCCAGGAATCTACAAACTGTGCTGGATCCTTCCAGAACGAAAGCTGCCAGCAACTAGGACCCTGCAAGTCCTTACAGCCCCAGATGCCACCAGTCATCTGACACCCAGAGCCTGGGCCAATGACTTCGTTTTCCCCATGGAAAATGGCCTCCATTTCTGGCCACTCGCCCTGACCAAGAGGGTGGTGCCCAGCAAGAAATTTGCAAGCTTTGCTGGATTGCTCCAAATCTAAAGCTACCACTTGTTGTTCTTCTATTTCTCTAGAGTCCCATCATGCTGTTCTCAGATTGCTAAAGTCCATACCTCCTCGGTGTGTTCTTATGGCTGCAGATCTTCACAGCACAGACGCTTTCTTCTGCATGCTGTTCTTTCCCAGTTCAGGGCTCCTTCAAGGCTCTCCCTGAATGGCTACGCCGCCCCCTTTTATCCCAGTTCTCTTCAATGCTCACAGCTGCAGCCCATCAAGGACAACCAGGACCTGTGGGACAGATATTCAAATAGAATCCATTTCCTCTACTCTAGCCAGTAAGTACTACCCTACAAGTCCTCAGAACCCCAAAGGCCACCTTTCATCTGACACCCAGACCCTGGGGAAAGGACTTCTTTTTCCCATGGCAAATGGCCTCCCTTGGCAGCCACTCACCCTGGCAGAAAGTGGGAGCCTAGCTAGAATGATGCAATCGTTGCTGGATTTTTCCAAAAGAAAAGCTGGCAGCAACTAGGGCCCTGGAAGTACTTAGAGCCTCAAACGCCACCTTGAACATATTCCTGAGACCCTGGGGAAAGGACTTCGTTTTTCCCATGGAAAATGGCCTTCATTTGTGGCCACTCTGCCTGGCAGGCAGGGCAGTGCCAAGCCAGGAATCTACAAACTGTGCTGGATCCTTCCAGAACGAAAGCTGCCAGCAACTAGGACCCTGCAAGTCCTTACAGCCCCAGATGCCACCAGTCATCTGACACCCAGAGCCTGGGCCAATGACTTCGTTTTCCCCATGGAAAATGGCCTCCATTTCTGGCCACTCGCCCTGACCAAGAGGGTGGTGCCCAGCAAGAAATTTGCAAGCTTTGCTGGATTGCTCCAAATCTAAAGCTACCACTTGTTGTTCTTCTATTTCTCTAGAGTCCCATCATGCTGTTCTCAGATTGCTAAAGTCCATACCTCCTCGGTGTGTTCTTATGGCTGCAGATCTTCACAGCACAGACGCTTTCTTCTGCATGCTGTTCTTTCCCAGTTCAGGGCTCCTTCAAGGCTCTCCCTGAATGGCTACGCCGCCCCCTTTTATCCCAGTTCTCTTCAATGCTCACAGCTGCAGCCCATCAAGGACAACCAGGACCTGTGGGACAGATATTCAAATAGAATCCATTTCCTCTACTCTAGCCAGTAAGTACTACCCTACAAGTCCTCAGAACCCCAAAGGCCACCTTTCATCTGACACCCAGACCCTGGGGAAAGGACTTCTTTTTCCCATGGCAAATGGCCTCCCTTGGCAGCCACTCACCCTGGCAGAAAGTGGGAGCCTAGCTAGAATGATGCAATCGTTGCTGGATTTTTCCAAAAGAAAAGCTGGCAGCAACTAGGGCCCTGGAAGTACTTAGAGCCTCAAACGCCACCTTGAACATATTCCTGAGACCCTGGGGAAAGGACTTCGTTTTTCCCATGGGAAATGGCCTTCATTTGTGGCCACTTGGCCTGGCAGGCAGGGCAGTGCCAAGCCAGGAATCTACAAACTGTGCTGGATCCTTCCAGAACGAAAGCTGCCAGCAACTAGGACCCTGCAAGTCCTTAGAGCCCCAGACGCCACCTGTCATCTGACACCCAGAGCCTGGGCCAATGACTTCGTTTTCCCCATGGAAAATGGCCTCCATTTCTGGCCACTCGCCCTGACCAAGAGGGTGGTGCCCAGCAAGAAATTTGCAAGCTTTGCTGGATTGCTCCAAATCGAAAGCTGCCACTTGTTGTTGTTCTATTTCTCTAGAGTCCCATCATGCTGTTCTCAGATTGCTAAAGTCCATACCTCCTCGGTGTGTTCTTATGGCTGCAGATCTTCACAGCACAGACGCTTTCTTCTGCATGCTGTTCTTTCCCAGTTCAGGGCTCCTTCAAGGCTCTCCCTGAATGGCTACGCCGCCCCCTTTTATCCCAGTTCTCTTCAATGCTCACAGCTGCAGCCCATCAAGGACAACCAGGACCTGTGGGGCAAAGCCTCTAGACAGATATTCAAATAGAATCCATTTCCTCTACTCTAGCCAGTAAGTACTACCCTACAAGTCCTCAGAACCCCAAAGGCCACCTTTCATCTGACACCCAGACCCTGGGGAAAGGACTTCTTTTTCCCATGGCAAATGGCCTCCCTTGGCAGCCACTCACCCTGGCAGAAAGTGGGAGCCTAGCTAGAATGATGCAATCGTTGCTGGATTTTTCCAAAAGAAAAGCTGGCAGCAACTAGGGCCCTGGAAGTACTTAGAGCCTCAAACGCCACCTTGAACATATTCCTGAGACCCTGGGGAAAGGACTTCGTTTTTCCCATGGGAAATGGCCTTCATTTGTGGCCACTTGGCCTGGCAGGCAGGGCAGTGCCAAGCCAGGAATCTACAAACTCTGCTGGATCCTTCCAGAACGAAAGCTGCCAGCAACTAGGACCCTGCAAGTCCTTACAGCCCCAGATGCCACCAGTCATCTGACACCCAGAGCCTGGGCCAATGACTTCGTTTTCCCCATGGAAAATGGCCTCCATTTCTGGCCACTCGCCCTGACCAAGAGGGTGGTGCCCAGCAAGAAATTTGCAAGCTTTGCTGGATTGCTCCAAATCTAAAGCTACCACTTGTTGTTCTTCTATTTCTCTAGAGTCCCATCATGCTGTTCTCAGATTGCTAAAGTCCATACCTCCTCGGTGTGTTCTTATGGCTGCAGATCTTCACAGCACAGACGCTTTCTTCTGCATGCTGTTCTTTCCCAGTTCAGGGCTCCTTCAAGGCTCTCCCTGAATGGCTACGCCGCCCCCTTTTATCCCAGTTCTCTTCAATGCTCACAGCTGCAGCCCATCAAGGACAACCAGGACCTGTGGGACAGATATTCAAATAGAATCCATTTCCTCTACTCTAGCCAGTAAGTACTACCCTACAAGTCCTCAGAACCCCAAAGGCCACCTTTCATCTGACACCCAGACCCTGGGGAAAGGACTTCTTTTTCCCATGGCAAATGGCCTCCCTTGGCAGCCACTCACCCTGGCAGAAAGTGGGAGCCTAGCTAGAATGATGCAATCGTTGCTGGATTTTTCCAAAAGAAAAGCTGGCAGCAACTAGGGCCCTGGAAGTACTTAGAGCCTCAAACGCCACCTTGAACATATTCCTGAGACCCTGGGGAAAGGACTTCGTTTTTCCCATGGGAAATGGCCTTCATTTGTGGCCACTTGGCCTGGCAGGCAGGGCAGTGCCAAGCCAGGAATCTACAAACTATGCTGGATCCTTCCAGAACGAAAGCTGCCAGCAACTAGGACCCTGCAAGTCCTTAGAGCCCCAGACGCCACCTTTCATCTGACACCCAGAGCCTGGGCCAATGACTTCGTTTTCCCCATGGAAAATGGCCTCCATTTCTGGCCTCTCACCCTGACCAAGAGGGTGGTGCCCAGCAAGAAATTTGCAAGCTTTGCTGGATTGCTCCAAATCTAAAGCTACCACTTGTTGTTGTTCTATTTCTCTAGAGTCCCATCATGCTGTTCTCAGATTGCTAAAGTCCATACCTCCTCGGTGTGTTCTTATGGCTGCAGATCTTCACAGCACAGACGCTTTCTTCTGCATGCTGTTCTTTCCCAGTTCAGGGCTCCTTCAAGGCTCTCCCTGAATGGCTACGCCGCCCCCTTTTATCCCAGTTCTCTTCAATGCTCACAGCTGCAGCCCATCAAGGACAACCAGGACCTGTGGGACAGATATTCAAATAGAATCCATTTCCTCTACTCTAGCCAGTAAGTACTACCCTACAAGTCCTCAGAACCCCAAAGGCCACCTTTCATCTGACACCCAGACCCTGGGGAAAGGACTTCTTTTTCCCATGGCAAATGGCCTCCCTTGGCAGCCACTCACCCTGGCAGAAAGTGGGAGCCTAGCTAGAATGATGCAATCGTTGCTGGATTTTTCCAAAAGAAAAGCTGGCAGCAACTAGGGCCCTGGAAGTACTTAGAGCCTCAAACGCCACCTTGAACATATTCCTGAGACCCTGGGGAAAGGACTTCGTTTTTCCCATGGGAAATGGCCTTCATTTGTGGCCACTTGGCCTGGCAGGCAGGGCAGTGCCAAGCCAGGAATCTACAAACTGTGCTGGATCCTTCCAGAACGAAAGCTGCCAGCAACTAGGACCCTGCAAGTCCTTAGAGCCCCAGACGCCACCTGTCATCTGACACCCAGAGCCTGGGCCAATGACTTCGTTTTCCCCATGGAAAATGGCCTCCATTTCTGGCCACTCGCCCTGACCAAGAGGGTGGTGCCCAGCAAGAAATTTGCAAGCTTTGCTGGATTGCTCCAAATCGAAAGCTGCCACTTGTTGTTGTTCTATTTCTCTAGAGTCCCATCATGCTGTTCTCAGATTGCTAAAGTCCATACCTCCTCGGTGTGTTCTTATGGCTGCAGATCTTCACAGCACAGACGCTTTCTTCTGCATGCTGTTCTTTCCCAGTTCAGGGCTCCTTCAAGGCTCTCCCTGAATGGCTACGCCGCCCCCTTTTATCCCAGTTCTCTTCAATGCTCACAGCTGCAGCCCATCAAGGACAACCAGGACCTGTGGGGCAAAGCCTCTAGACAGATATTCAAATAGAATCCATTTCCTCTACTCTAGCCAGTAAGTACTACCCTACAAGTCCTCAGAACCCCAAAGGCCACCTTTCATCTGACACCCAGACCCTGGGGAAAGGACTTCTTTTTCCCATGGCAAATGGCCTCCCTTGGCAGCCACTCACCCTGGCAGAAAGTGGGAGCCTAGCTAGAATGATGCAATCGTTGCTGGATTTTTCCAAAAGAAAAGCTGCCAGCAACTAGGGCCCTGGAAGTACTTAGAGCCTCAAACGCCACCTTGAACATATTCCTGAGACCCTGGGGAAAGGACTTCGTTTTTCCCATGGGAAATGGCCTTCATTTGTGGCCACTTGGCCTGGCAGGCAGGGCAGTGCCAAGCCAGGAATCTACAAACTGTGCTGGATCCTTCCAGAACGAAAGCTGCCAGCAACTAGGACCCTGCAAGTCCTTACAGCCCCAGATGCCACCAGTCATCTGACACCCAGAGCCTGGGCCAATGACTTCGTTTTCCCCATGGAAAATGGCCTCCATTTCTGGCCACTCGCCCTGACCAAGAGGGTGGTGCCCAGCAAGAAATTTGCAAGCTTTGCTGGATTGCTCCAAATCTAAAGCTACCACTTGTTGTTCTTCTATTTCTCTAGAGTCCCATCATGCTGTTCTCAGATTGCTAAAGTCCATACCTCCTCGGTGTGTTCTTATGGCTGCAGATCTTCACAGCACAGACGCTTTCTTCTGCATGCTGTTCTTTCCCAGTTCAGGGCTCCTTCAAGGCTCTCCCTGAATGGCTACGCCGCCCCCTTTTATCCCAGTTCTCTTCAATGCTCACAGCTGCAGCCCATCAAGGACAACCAGGACCTGTGGGGCAAAGCCTCTAGACAGATATTCAAATAGAATCCATTTCCTCTACTCTAGCCAGTAAGTACTACCCTACAAGTCCTCAGAACCCCAAAGGCCACCTTTCATCTGACACCCAGACCCTGGGGAAAGGACTTCTTTTTCCCATGGCAAATGGCCTCCCTTGGCAGCCACTCACCCTGGCAGAAAGTGGGAGCCTAGCTAGAATGATGCAATCGTTGCTGGATTTTTCCAAAAGAAAAGCTGCCAGCAACTAGGGCCCTGGAAGTACTTAGAGCCTCAAACGCCACCTTGAACATATTCCTGAGACCCTGGGGAAAGGACTTCGTTTTTCCCATGGGAAATGGCCTTCATTTGTGGCCACTTGGCCTGGCAGGCAGGGCAGTGCCAAGCCAGGAATCTACAAACTATGCTGGATCCTTCCAGAACGAAAGCTGCCAGCAACTAGGACCCTGCAAGTCCTTAGAGCCCCAGACGCCACCTTTCATCTGACACCCAGAGCCTGGGCCAATGACTTCATTTTCCCCATGGAAAATGGCCTCCATTTCTGGCCTCTCACCCTGACCAAGAGGGTGGTGCCCAGCAAGAAATTTGCAAGCTTTGCTGGATTGCTCCAAATCGAAAGCTGCCACTTGTTGTTGTTCTATTTCTCTAGAGTCCCATCATGCTGTTCTCAGATTGCTAAAGTCCATACCTCCTCGGTGTGTTCTTATGGCTGCAGATCTTCACAGCACAGACGCTTTCTTCTGCATGCTGTTCTTTCCCAGTTCAGGGCTCCTTCAAGGCTCTCCCTGAATGGCTACGCCGCCCCCTTTTATCCCAGTTCTCTTCAATGCTCACAGCTGCAGCCCATCAAGGACAACCAGGACCTGTGGGACAGATATTCAAATAGAATCCATTTCCTCTACTCTAGCCAGTAAGTACTACCCTACAAGTCCTCAGAACCCCAAAGGCCACCTTTCATCTGACACCCAGACCCTGGGGAAAGGACTTCTTTTTCCCATGGCAAATGGCCTCCCTTGGCAGCCACTCACCCTGGCAGAAAGTGGGAGCCTAGCTAGAATGATGCAATCGTTGCTGGATTTTTCCAAAAGAAAAGCTGGCAGCAACTAGGGCCCTGGAAGTACTTAGAGCCTCAAACGCCACCTTGAACATATTCCTGAGACCCTGGGGAAAGGACTTCGTTTTTCCCATGGAAAATGGCCTTCATTTGTGGCCACTCTGCCTGGCAGGCAGGGCAGTGCCAAGCCAGGAATCTACAAACTCTGCTGGATCCTTCCAGAACGAAAGCTGCCAGCAACTAGGACCCTGCAAGTCCTTACAGCCCCAGATGCCACCAGTCATCTGACACCCAGAGCCTGGGCCAATGACTTCGTTTTCCCCATGGAAAATGGCCTCCATTTCTGGCCACTCGCCCTGACCAAGAGGGTGGTGCCCAGCAAGAAATTTGCAAGCTTTGCTGGATTGCTCCAAATCTAAAGCTACCACTTGTTGTTCTTCTATTTCTCTAGAGTCCCATCATGCTGTTCTCAGATTGCTAAAGTCCATACCTCCTCGGTGTGTTCTTATGGCTGCAGATCTTCACAGCACAGACGCTTTCTTCTGCATGCTGTTCTTTCCCAGTTCAGGGCTCCTTCAAGGCTCTCCCTGAATGGCTACGCCGCCCCCTTTTATCCCAGTTCTCTTCAATGCTCACAGCTGCAGCCCATCAAGGACAACCAGGACCTGTGGGACAGATATTCAAATAGAATCCATTTCCTCTACTCTAGCCAGTAAGTACTACCCTACAAGTCCTCAGAACCCCAAAGGCCACCTTTCATCTGACACCCAGACCCTGGGGAAAGGACTTCTTTTTCCCATGGCAAATGGCCTCCCTTGGCAGCCACTCACCCTGGCAGAAAGTGGGAGCCTAGCTAGAATGATGCAATCGTTGCTGGATTTTTCCAAAAGAAAAGCTGGCAGCAACTAGGGCCCTGGAAGTACTTAGAGCCTCAAACGCCACCTTGAACATATTTCTGAGACCCTGGGGAAAGGACTTCGTTTTTCCCATGGAAAATGGCCTTCATTTGTGGCCACTTGGCCTGGCAGGCAGGGCAGTGCCAAGCCAGGAATCTACAAACTCTGCTGGATCCTTCCAGAACGAAAGCTGCCAGCAACTAGGACCCTGCAAGTCCTTAGAGCCCCAGATGCCACCAGTCATCTGACACCCAGAGCCTGGGCCAATGACTTCGTTTTCCCCATGGAAAATGGCCTCCATTTCTGGCCACTCGCCCTGACCAAGAGGGTGGTGCCCAGCAAGAAATTTGCAAGCTTTGCTGGATTGCTCCAAATCGAAAGCTGCCACTTGTTGTTGTTCTATTTCTCTAGAGTCCCATAATGCTGTTCTCAGATTGCTAAAGTCCATACCTCCTCGGTGTGTTCTTATGGCTGCAGATCTTCACAGCACAGACGCTTTCTTCTGCATGCTGTTCTTTCCCAGTTCAGGGCTCCTTCAAGGCTCTCCCTGAATGGCTACGCCGCCCCCTTTTATCCCAGTTCTCTTCAATGCTCACAGCTGCAGCCCATCAAGGACAACCAGGACCTGTGGGGCAAAGCCTCTAGACAGATATTCAAATAGAATCCATTTCCTCTACTCTAGCCAGTAAGTACTACCCTACAAGTCCTCAGAACCCCAAAGGCCACCTTTCATCTGACACCCAGACCCTGGGGAAAGGACTTCTTTTTCCCATGGCAAATGGCCTCCCTTGGCAGCCACTCACCCTGGCAGAAAGTGGGAGCCTAGCTAGAATGATGCAATCGTTGCTGGATTTTTCCAAAAGAAAAGCTGGCAGCAACTAGGGCCCTGGAAGTACTTAGAGCCTCAAACGCCACCTTGAACATATTACTGAGACCCTGGGGAAAGGACTTCGTTTTTCCCATGGAAAATGGCCTTCATTTGTGGCCACTTGGCCTGGCAGGCAGGGCAGTGCCAAGCCAGGAATCTACAAACTCTGCTGGATCCTTCCAGAACGAAAGCTGCCAGCAACTAGGACCCTGCAAGTCCTTACAGCCCCAGATGCCACCAGTCATCTGACACCCAGAGCCTGGGCCAATGACTTCGTTTTCCCCATGGAAAATGGCCTCCATTTCTGGCCACTCGCCCTGACCAAGAGGGTGGTGCCCAGCAAGAAATTTGCAAGCTTTGCTGGATTGCTCCAAATCTAAAGCTACCACTTGTTGTTGTTCTATTTCTCTAGAGTCCCATCATGCTGTTCTCAGATTGCTAAAGTCCATACCTCCTCGGTGTGTTCTTATGGCTGCAGATCTTCACAGCACAGACGCTTTCTTCTGCATGCTGTTCTTTCCCAGTTCAGGGCTCCTTCAAGGCTCTCCCTGAATGGCTACGCCGCCCCCTTTTATCCCAGTTCTCTTCAATGCTCACAGCTGCAGCCCATCAAGGACAACCAGGACCTGTGGGGCAAAGCCTCTAGACAGATATTCAAATAGAATCCATTTCCTCTACTCTAGCCAGTAAGTACTACCCTACAAGTCCTCAGAACCCCAAAGGCCACCTTTCATCTGACACCCAGACCCTGGGGAAAGGACTTCTTTTTCCCATGGCAAATGGCCTCCCTTGGCAGCCACTCACCCTGGCAGAAAGTGGGAGCCTAGCTAGAATGATGCAATCGTTGCTGGATTTTTCCAAAAGAAAAGCTGGCAGCAACTAGGGCCCTGGAAGTACTTAGAGCCTCAAACGCCACCTTGAACATATTCCTGAGACCCTGGGGAAAGGACTTCGTTTTTCCCATGGAAAATGGCCTTCATTTGTGGCCACTCTGCCTGGCAGGCAGGGCAGTGCCAAGCCAGGAATCTACAAACTGTGCTGGATCCTTCCAGAACGAAAGCTGCCAGCAACTAGGACCCTGCAAGTCCTTACAGCCCCAGATGCCACCAGTCATCTGACACCCAGAGCCTGGGCCAATGACTTCGTTTTCCCCATGGAAAATGGCCTCCATTTCTGGCCACTCGCCCTGACCAAGAGGGTGGTGCCCAGCAAGAAATTTGCAAGCTTTGCTGGATTGCTCCAAATCTAAAGCTACCACTTGTTGTTGTTCTATTTCTCTAGAGTCCCATCATGCTGTTCTCAGATTGCTAAAGTCCATACCTCCTCGGTGTGTTCTTATGGCTGCAGATCTTCACAGCACAGACGCTTTCTTCTGCATGCTGTTCTTTCCCAGTTCAGGGCTCCTTCAAGGCTCTCCCTGAATGGCTACGCCGCCCCCTTTTATCCCAGTTCTCTTCAATGCTCACAGCTGCAGCCCATCAAGGACAACCAGGACCTGTGGGACAGATATTCAAATAGAATCCATTTCCTCTACTCTAGCCAGTAAGTACTACCCTACAAGTCCTCAGAACCCCAAAGGCCACCTTTCATCTGACACCCAGACCCTGGGGAAAGGACTTCTTTTTCCCATGGCAAATGGCCTCCCTTGGCAGCCACTCACCCTGGCAGAAAGTGGGAGCCTAGCTAGAATGATGCAATCGTTGCTGGATTTTTCCAAAAGAAAAGCTGGCAGCAACTAGGGCCCTGGAAGTACTTAGAGCCTCAAACGCCACCTTGAACATATTCCTGAGACCCTGGGGAAAGGACTTCGTTTTTCCCATGGAAAATGGCCTTCATTTGTGGCCACTCTGCCTGGCAGGCAGGGCAGTGCCAAGCCAGGAATCTACAAACTGTGCTGGATCCTTCCAGAACGAAAGCTGCCAGCAACTAGGACCCTGCAAGTCCTTACAGCCCCAGATGCCACCAGTCATCTGACACCCAGAGCCTGGGCCAATGACTTCGTTTTCCCCATGGAAAATGGCCTCCATTTCTGGCCACTCGCCCTGACCAAGAGGGTGGTGCCCAGCAAGAAATTTGCAAGCTTTGCTGGATTGCTCCAAATCTAAAGCTACCACTTGTTGTTCTTCTATTTCTCTAGAGTCCCATCATGCTGTTCTCAGATTGCTAAAGTCCATACCTCCTCGGTGTGTTCTTATGGCTGCAGATCTTCACAGCACAGACGCTTTCTTCTGCATGCTGTTCTTTCCCAGTTCAGGGCTCCTTCAAGGCTCTCCCTGAATGGCTACGCCGCCCCCTTTTATCCCAGTTCTCTTCAATGCTCACAGCTGCAGCCCATCAAGGACAACCAGGACCTGTGGGACAGATATTCAAATAGAATCCATTTCCTCTACTCTAGCCAGTAAGTACTACCCTACAAGTCCTCAGAACCCCAAAGGCCACCTTTCATCTGACACCCAGACCCTGGGGAAAGGACTTCTTTTTCCCATGGCAAATGGCCTCCCTTGGCAGCCACTCACCCTGGCAGAAAGTGGGAGCCTAGCTAGAATGATGCAATCGTTGCTGGATTTTTCCAAAAGAAAAGCTGGCAGCAACTAGGGCCCTGGAAGTACTTAGAGCCTCAAACGCCACCTTGAACATATTCCTGAGACCCTGGGGAAAGGACTTCGTTTTTCCCATGGAAAATGGCCTTCATTTCTGGCCACTCTGCCTGGCAGGCAGGGCAGTGCCAAGCCAGGAATCTACAAACTCTGCTGGATCCTTCCAGAACGAAAGCTGCCAGCAACTAGGACCCTGCAAGTCCTTACAGCCCCAGATGCCACCAGTCATCTGACACCCAGAGCCTGGGCCAATGACTTCGTTTTCCCCATGGAAAATGGCCTCCATTGCTGGCCACTCGCCCTGACCAAGAGGGTGGTGCCCAGCAAGAAATTTGCAAGCTTTGCTGGATTGCTCCAAATCTAAAGCTACCACTTGTTGTTCTTCTATTTCTCTAGAGTCCCATCATGCTGTTCTCAGATTGCTAAAGTCCATACCTCCTCGGTGTGTTCTTATGGCTGCAGATCTTCACAGCACAGACGCTTTCTTCTGCATGCTGTTCTTTCCCAGTTCAGGGCTCCTTCAAGGCTCTCCCTGAATGGCTACGCCGCCCCCTTTTATCCCAGTTCTCTTCAATGCTCACAGCTGCAGCCCATCAAGGACAACCAGGACCTGTGGGGCAAAGCCTCTAGACAGATATTCAAATAGAATCCATTTCCTCTACTCTAGCCAGTAAGTACTACCCTACAAGTCCTCAGAACCCCAAAGGCCACCTTTCATCTGACACCCAGACCCTGGGGAAAGGACTTCTTTTTCCCATGGCAAATGGCCTCCCTTGGCAGCCACTCACCCTGGCAGAAAGTGGGAGCCTAGCTAGAATGATGCAATCGTTGCTGGATTTTTCCAAAAGAAAAGCTGGCAGCAACTAGGGCCCTGGAAGTACTTAGAGCCTCAAACGCCACCTTGAACATATTACTGAGACCCTGGGGAAAGGACTTCGTTTTTCCCATGGAAAATGGCCTTCATTTGTGGCCACTTGGCCTGGCAGGCAGGGCAGTGCCAAGCCAGGAATCTACAAACTCTGCTGGATCCTTCCAGAACGAAAGCTGCCAGCAACTAGGACCCTGCAAGTCCTTAGAGCCCCAGATGCCACCAGTCATCTGACACCCAGAGCCTGGGCCAATGACTTCGTTTTCCCCATGGAAAATGGCCTCCATTTCTGGCCACTCGCCCTGACCAAGAGGGTGGTGCCCAGCAAGAAATTTGCAAGCTTTGCTGGATTGCTCCAAATCTAAAGCTACCACTTGTTGTTGTTCTATTTCTCTAGAGTCCCATCATGCTGTTCTCAGATTGCTAAAGTCCATACCTCCTCGGTGTGTTCTTATGGCTGCAGATCTTCACAGCACAGACGCTTTCTTCTGCATGCTGTTCTTTCCCAGTTCAGGGCTCCTTCAAGGCTCTCCCTGAATGGCTACGCCGCCCCCTTTTATCCCAGTTCTCTTCAATGCTCACAGCTGCAGCCCATCAAGGACAACCAGGACCTGTGGGGCAAAGCCTCTAGACAGATATTCAAATAGAATCCATTTCCTCTACTCTAGCCAGTAAGTACTACCCTACAAGTCCTCAGAACCCCAAAGGCCACCTTTCATCTGACACCCAGACCCTGGGGAAAGGACTTCTTTTTCCCATGGCAAATGGCCTCCCTTGGCAGCCACTCACCCTGGCAGAAAGTGGGAGCCTAGCTAGAATGATGCAATCGTTGCTGGATTTTTCCAAAAGAAAAGCTGGCAGCAACTAGGGCCCTGGAAGTACTTAGAGCCTCAAACGCCACCTTGAACATATTCCTGAGACCCTGGGGAAAGGACTTCGTTTTTCCCATGGAAAATGGCCTTCATTTGTGGCCACTCTGCCTGGCAGGCAGGGCAGTGCCAAGCCAGGAATCTACAAACTGTGCTGGATCCTTCCAGAACGAAAGCTGCCAGCAACTAGGACCCTGCAAGTCCTTACAGCCCCAGATGCCACCAGTCATCTGACACCCAGAGCCTGGGCCAATGACTTCGTTTTCCCCATGGAAAATGGCCTCCATTTCTGGCCACTCGCCCTGACCAAGAGGGTGGTGCCCAGCAAGAAATTTGCAAGCTTTGCTGGATTGCTCCAAATCTAAAGCTACCACTTGTTGTTGTTCTATTTCTCTAGAGTCCCATCATGCTGTTCTCAGATTGCTAAAGTCCATACCTCCTCGGTGTGTTCTTATGGCTGCAGATCTTCACAGCACAGACGCTTTCTTCTGCATGCTGTTCTTTCCCAGTTCAGGGCTCCTTCAAGGCTCTCCCTGAATGGCTACGCCGCCCCCTTTTATCCCAGTTCTCTTCAATGCTCACAGCTGCAGCCCATCAAGGACAACCAGGACCTGTGGGACAGATATTCAAATAGAATCCATTTCCTCTACTCTAGCCAGTAAGTACTACCCTACAAGTCCTCAGAACCCCAAAGGCCACCTTTCATCTGACACCCAGACCCTGGGGAAAGGACTTCTTTTTCCCATGGCAAATGGCCTCCCTTGGCAGCCACTCACCCTGGCAGAAAGTGGGAGCCTAGCTAGAATGATGCAATCGTTGCTGGATTTTTCCAAAAGAAAAGCTGGCAGCAACTAGGGCCCTGGAAGTACTTAGAGCCTCAAACGCCACCTTGAACATATTCCTGAGACCCTGGGGAAAGGACTTCGTTTTTCCCATGGAAAATGGCCTTCATTTCTGGCCACTCTGCCTGGCAGGCAGGGCAGTGCCAAGCCAGGAATCTACAAACTGTGCTGGATCCTTCCAGAACGAAAGCTGCCAGCAACTAGGACCCTGCAAGTCCTTACAGCCCCAGATGCCACCAGTCATCTGACACCCAGAGCCTGGGCCAATGACTTCGTTTTCCCCATGGAAAATGGCCTCCATTTCTGGCCACTCGCCCTGACCAAGAGGGTGGTGCCCAGCAAGAAATTTGCAAGCTTTGCTGGATTGCTCCAAATCTAAAGCTACCACTTGTTGTTCTTCTATTTCTCTAGAGTCCCATCATGCTGTTCTCAGATTGCTAAAGTCCATACCTCCTCGGTGTGTTCTTATGGCTGCAGATCTTCACAGCACAGACGCTTTCTTCTGCATGCTGTTCTTTCCCAGTTCAGGGCTCCTTCAAGGCTCTCCCTGAATGGCTACGCCGCCCCCTTTTATCCCAGTTCTCTTCAATGCTCACAGCTGCAGCCCATCAAGGACAACCAGGACCTGTGGGACAGATATTCAAATAGAATCCATTTCCTCTACTCTAGCCAGTAAGTACTACCCTACAAGTCCTCAGAACCCCAAAGGCCACCTTTCATCTGACACCCAGACCCTGGGGAAAGGACTTCTTTTTCCCATGGCAAATGGCCTCCCTTGGCAGCCACTCACCCTGGCAGAAAGTGGGAGCCTAGCTAGAATGATGCAATCGTTGCTGGATTTTTCCAAAAGAAAAGCTGGCAGCAACTAGGGCCCTGGAAGTACTTAGAGCCTCAAACGCCACCTTGAACATATTCCTGAGACCCTGGGGAAAGGACTTCGTTTTTCCCATGGGAAATGGCCTTCATTTGTGGCCACTTGGCCTGGCAGGCAGGGCAGTGCCAAGCCAGGAATCTACAAACTCTGCTGGATCCTTCCAGAACGAAAGCTGCCAGCAACTAGGACCCTGCAAGTCCTTAGAGCCCCAGACGCCACCTGTCATCTGACACCCAGAGCCTGGGCCAATGACTTCGTTTTCCCCATGGAAAATGGCCTCCATTTCTGGCCACTCGCCCTGACCAAGAGGGTGGTGCCCAGCAAGAAATTTGCAAGCTTTGCTGGATTGCTCCAAATCGAAAGCTGCCACTTGTTGTTGTTCTATTTCTCTAGAGTCCCATAATGCTGTTCTCAGATTGCTAAAGTCCATACCTCCTCGGTGTGTTCTTATGGCTGCAGATCTTCACAGCACAGACGCTTTCTTCTGCATGCTGTTCTTTCCCAGTTCAGGGCTCCTTCAAGGCTCTCCCTGAATGGCTACGCCGCCCCCTTTTATCCCAGTTCTCTTCAATGCTCACAGCTGCAGCCCATCAAGGACAACCAGGACCTGTGGGGCAAAGCCTCTAGACAGATATTCAAATAGAATCCATTTCCTCTACTCTAGCCAGTAAGTACTACCCTACAAGTCCTCAGAACCCCAAAGGCCACCTTTCATCTGACACCCAGACCCTGGGGAAAGGACTTCTTTTTCCCATGGCAAATGGCCTCCCTTGGCAGCCACTCACCCTGGCAGAAAGTGGGAGCCTAGCTAGAATGATGCAATCGTTGCTGGATTTTTCCAAAAGAAAAGCTGGCAGCAACTAGGGCCCTGGAAGTACTTAGAGCCTCAAACGCCACCTTGAACATATTCCTGAGACCCTGGGGAAAGGACTTCGTTTTTCCCATGGGAAATGGCCTTCATTTGTGGCCACTTGGCCTGGCAGGCAGGGCAGTGCCAAGCCAGGAATCTACAAACTCTGCTGGATCCTTCCAGAACGAAAGCTGCCAGCAACTAGGACCCTGCAAGTCCTTAGAGCCCCAGATGCCACCAGTCATCTGACACCCAGAGCCTGGGCCAATGACTTCGTTTTCCCCATGGAAAATGGCCTCCATTTCTGGCCACTCGCCCTGACCAAGAGGGTGGTGCCCAGCAAGAAATTTGCAAGCTTTGCTGGATTGCTCCAAATCTAAAGCTACCACTTGTTGTTCTTCTATTTCTCTAGAGTCCCATCATGCTGTTCTCAGATTGCTAAAGTCCATACCTCCTCGGTGTGTTCTTATGGCTGCAGATCTTCACAGCACAGACGCTTTCTTCTGCATGCTGTTCTTTCCCAGTTCAGGGCTCCTTCAAGGCTCTCCCTGAATGGCTACGCCGCCCCCTTTTATCCCAGTTCTCTTCAATGCTCACAGCTGCAGCCCATCAAGGACAACCAGGACCTGTGGGACAGATATTCAAATAGAATCCATTTCCTCTACTCTAGCCAGTAAGTACTACCCTACAAGTCCTCAGAACCCCAAAGGCCACCTTTCATCTGACACCCAGACCCTGGGGAAAGGACTTCTTTTTCCCATGGCAAATGGCCTCCCTTGGCAGCCACTCACCCTGGCAGAAAGTGGGAGCCTAGCTAGAATGATGCAATCGTTGCTGGATTTTTCCAAAAGAAAAGCTGGCAGCAACTAGGGCCCTGGAAGTACTTAGAGCCTCAAACGCCACCTTGAACATATTTCTGAGACCCTGGGGAAAGGACTTCGTTTTTCCCATGGAAAATGGCCTTCATTTGTGGCCACTTGGCCTGGCAGGCAGGGCAGTGCCAAGCCAGGAATCTACAAACTCTGCTGGATCCTTCCAGAACGAAAGCTGCCAGCAACTAGGACCCTGCAAGTCCTTAGAGCCCCAGATGCCACCAGTCATCTGACACCCAGAGCCTGGGCCAATGACTTCGTTTTCCCCATGGAAAATGGCCTCCATTTCTGGCCACTCGCCCTGACCAAGAGGGTGGTGCCCAGCAAGAAATTTGCAAGCTTTGCTGGATTGCTCCAAATCGAAAGCTGCCACTTGTTGTTGTTCTATTTCTCTAGAGTCCCATAATGCTGTTCTCAGATTGCTAAAGTCCATACCTCCTCGGTGTGTTCTTATGGCTGCAGATCTTCACAGCACAGACGCTTTCTTCTGCATGCTGTTCTTTCCCAGTTCAGGGCTCCTTCAAGGCTCTCCCTGAATGGCTACGCCGCCCCCTTTTATCCCAGTTCTCTTCAATGCTCACAGCTGCAGCCCATCAAGGACAACCAGGACCTGTGGGACAGATATTCAAATAGAATCCATTTCCTCTACTCTAGCCAGTAAGTACTACCCTACAAGTCCTCAGAACCCCAAAGGCCACCTTTCATCTGACACCCAGACCCTGGGGAAAGGACTTCTTTTTCCCATGGCAAATGGCCTCCCTTGGCAGCCACTCACCCTGGCAGAAAGTGGGAGCCTAGCTAGAATGATGCAATCGTTGCTGGATTTTTCCAAAAGAAAAGCTGGCAGCAACTAGGGCCCTGGAAGTACTTAGAGCCTCAAACGCCACCTTGAACATATTCCTGAGACCCTGGGGAAAGGACTTCGTTTTTCCCATGGAAAATGGCCTTCATTTCTGGCCACTCTGCCTGGCAGGCAGGGCAGTGCCAAGCCAGGAATCTACAAACTCTGCTGGATCCTTCCAGAACGAAAGCTGCCAGCAACTAGGACCCTGCAAGTCCTTACAGCCCCAGATGCCACCAGTCATCTGACACCCAGAGCCTGGGCCAATGACTTCGTTTTCCCCATGGAAAATGGCCTCCATTTCTGGCCACTCGCCCTGACCAAGAGGGTGGTGCCCAGCAAGAAATTTGCAAGCTTTGCTGGATTGCTCCAAATCTAAAGCTACCACTTGTTGTTCTTCTATTTCTCTAGAGTCCCATCATGCTGTTCTCAGATTGCTAAAGTCCATACCTCCTCGGTGTGTTCTTATGGCTGCAGATCTTCACAGCACAGACGCTTTCTTCTGCATGCTGTTCTTTCCCAGTTCAGGGCTCCTTCAAGGCTCTCCCTGAATGGCTACGCCGCCCCCTTTTATCCCAGTTCTCTTCAATGCTCACAGCTGCAGCCCATCAAGGACAACCAGGACCTGTGGGACAGATATTCAAATAGAATCCATTTCCTCTACTCTAGCCAGTAAGTACTACCCTACAAGTCCTCAGAACCCCAAAGGCCACCTTTCATCTGACACCCAGACCCTGGGGAAAGGACTTCTTTTTCCCATGGCAAATGGCCTCCCTTGGCAGCCACTCACCCTGGCAGAAAGTGGGAGCCTAGCTAGAATGATGCAATCGTTGCTGGATTTTTCCAAAAGAAAAGCTGGCAGCAACTAGGGCCCTGGAAGTACTTAGAGCCTCAAACGCCACCTTGAACATATTCCTGAGACCCTGGGGAAAGGACTTCGTTTTTCCCATGGAAAATGGCCTTCATTTGTGGCCACTCGGCCTGGCAGGCAGGGCAGTGCCAAGCCAGGAATCTACAAACTGTGCTGGATCCTTCCAGAACGAAAGCTGCCAGCAACTAGGACCCTGCAAGTCCTTAGAGCCCCAGATGCCACCAGTCATCTGACACCCAGAGCCTGGGCCAATGACTTCGTTTTCCCCATGGAAAATGGCCTCCATTTCTGGCCACTCGCCCTGACCAAGAGGGTGGTGCCCAGCAAGAAATTTGCAAGCTTTGCTGGATTGCTCCAAATCTAAAGCTACCACTTGTTGTTGTTCTATTTCTCTAGAGTCCCATCATGCTGTTCTCAGATTGCTAAAGTCCATACCTCCTCGGTGTGTTCTTATGGCTGCAGATCTTCACAGCACAGACGCTTTCTTCTGCATGCTGTTCTTTCCCAGTTCAGGGCTCCTTCAAGGCTCTCCCTGAATGGCTACGCCGCCCCCTTTTATCCCAGTTCTCTTCAATGCTCACAGCTGCAGCCCATCAAGGACAACCAGGACCTGTGGGGCAAAGCCTCTAGACAGATATTCAAATAGAATCCATTTCCTCTACTCTAGCCAGTAAGTACTACCCTACAAGTCCTCAGAACCCCAAAGGCCACCTTTCATCTGACACCCAGACCCTGGGGAAAGGACTTCTTTTTCCCATGGCAAATGGCCTCCCTTGGCAGCCACTCACCCTGGCAGAAAGTGGGAGCCTAGCTAGAATGATGCAATCGTTGCTGGATTTTTCCAAAAGAAAAGCTGGCAGCAACTAGGGCCCTGGAAGTACTTAGAGCCTCAAACGCCACCTTGAACATATTACTGAGACCCTGGGGAAAGGACTTCGTTTTTCCCATGGAAAATGGCCTTCATTTGTGGCCACTTGGCCTGGCAGGCAGGGCAGTGCCAAGCCAGGAATCTACAAACTCTGCTGGATCCTTCCAGAACGAAAGCTGCCAGCAACTAGGACCCTGCAAGTCCTTAGAGCCCCAGATGCCACCAGTCATCTGACACCCAGAGCCTGGGCCAATGACTTCGTTTTCCCCATGGAAAATGGCCTCCATTTCTGGCCACTCGCCCTGACCAAGAGGGTGGTGCCCAGCAAGAAATTTGCAAGCTTTGCTGGATTGCTCCAAATCTAAAGCTACCACTTGTTGTTGTTCTATTTCTCTAGAGTCCCATCATGCTGTTCTCAGATTGCTAAAGTCCATACCTCCTCGGTGTGTTCTTATGGCTGCAGATCTTCACAGCACAGACGCTTTCTTCTGCATGCTGTTCTTTCCCAGTTCAGGGCTCCTTCAAGGCTCTCCCTGAATGGCTACGCCGCCCCCTTTTATCCCAGTTCTCTTCAATGCTCACAGCTGCAGCCCATCAAGGACAACCAGGACCTGTGGGACAGATATTCAAATAGAATCCATTTCCTCTACTCTAGCCAGTAAGTACTACCCTACAAGTCCTCAGAACCCCAAAGGCCACCTTTCATCTGACACCCAGACCCTGGGGAAAGGACTTCTTTTTCCCATGGCAAATGGCCTCCCTTGGCAGCCACTCACCCTGGCAGAAAGTGGGAGCCTAGCTAGAATGATGCAATCGTTGCTGGATTTTTCCAAAAGAAAAGCTGCCAGCAACTAGGGCCCTGGAAGTACTTAGAGCCTCAAACGCCACCTTGAACATATTCCTGAGACCCTGGGGAAAGGACTTCGTTTTTCCCATGGAAAATGGCCTTCATTTCTGGCCACTCTGCCTGGCAGGCAGGGCAGTGCCAAGCCAGGAATCTACAAACTCTGCTGGATCCTTCCAGAACGAAAGCTGCCAGCAACTAGGACCCTGCAAGTCCTTAGAGCCCCAGATGCCACCAGTCATCTGACACCCAGAGCCTGGGCCAATGACTTCGTTTTCCCCATGGAAAATGGCCTCCATTTCTGGCCACTCGCCCTGACCAAGAGGGTGGTGCCCAGCAAGAAATTTGCAAGCTTTGCTGGATTGCTCCAAATCTAAAGCTACCACTTGTTGTTGTTCTATTTCTCTAGAGTCCCATCATGCTGTTCTCAGATTGCTAAAGTCCATACCTCCTCGGTGTGTTCTTATGGCTGCAGATCTTCACAGCACAGACGCTTTCTTCTGCATGCTGTTCTTTCCCAGTTCAGGGCTCCTTCAAGGCTCTCCCTGAATGGCTACGCCGCCCCCTTTTATCCCAGTTCTCTTCAATGCTCACAGCTGCAGCCCATCAAGGACAACCAGGACCTGTGGGACAGATATTCAAATAGAATCCATTTCCTCTACTCTAGCCAGTAAGTACTACCCTACAAGTCCTCAGAACCCCAAAGGCCACCTTTCATCTGACACCCAGACCCTGGGGAAAGGACTTCTTTTTCCCATGGCAAATGGCCTCCCTTGGCAGCCACTCACCCTGGCAGAAAGTGGGAGCCTAGCTAGAATGATGCAATCGTTGCTGGATTTTTCCAAAAGAAAAGCTGGCAGCAACTAGGGCCCTGGAAGTACTTAGAGCCTCAAACGCCACCTTGAACATATTCCTGAGACCCTGGGGAAAGGACTTCGTTTTTCCCATGGAAAATGGCCTTCATTTCTGGCCACTCTGCCTGGCAGGCAGGGCAGTGCCAAGCCAGGAATCTACAAACTCTGCTGGATCCTTCCAGAACGAAAGCTGCCAGCAACTAGGACCCTGCAAGTCCTTACAGCCCCAGATGCCACCAGTCATCTGACACCCAGAGCCTGGGCCAATGACTTCGTTTTCCCCATGGAAAATGGCCTCCATTTCTGGCCACTCGCCCTGACCAAGAGGGTGGTGCCCAGCAAGAAATTTGCAAGCTTTGCTGGATTGCTCCAAATCTAAAGCTACCACTTGTTGTTCTTCTATTTCTCTAGAGTCCCATCATGCTGTTCTCAGATTGCTAAAGTCCATACCTCCTCGGTGTGTTCTTATGGCTGCAGATCTTCACAGCACAGACGCTTTCTTCTGCATGCTGTTCTTTCCCAGTTCAGGGCTCCTTCAAGGCTCTCCCTGAATGGCTACGCCGCCCCCTTTTATCCCAGTTCTCTTCAATGCTCACAGCTGCAGCCCATCAAGGACAACCAGGACCTGTGGGACAGATATTCAAATAGAATCCATTTCCTCTACTCTAGCCAGTAAGTACTACCCTACAAGTCCTCAGAACCCCAAAGGCCACCTTTCATCTGACACCCAGACCCTGGGGAAAGGACTTCTTTTTCCCATGGCAAATGGCCTCCCTTGGCAGCCACTCACCCTGGCAGAAAGTGGGAGCCTAGCTAGAATGATGCAATCGTTGCTGGATTTTTCCAAAAGAAAAGCTGGCAGCAACTAGGGCCCTGGAAGTACTTAGAGCCTCAAACGCCACCTTGAACATATTCCTGAGACCCTGGGGAAAGGACTTCGTTTTTCCCATGGAAAATGGCCTTCATTTGTGGCCACTCGGCCTGGCAGGCAGGGCAGTGCCAAGCCAGGAATCTACAAACTGTGCTGGATCCTTCCAGAACGAAAGCTGCCAGCAACTAGGACCCTGCAAGTCCTTACAGCCCCAGATGCCACCAGTCATCTGACACCCAGAGCCTGGGCCAATGACTTCGTTTTCCCCATGGAAAATGGCCTCCATTTCTGGCCACTCGCCCTGACCAAGAGGGTGGTGCCCAGCAAGAAATTTGCAAGCTTTGCTGGATTGCTCCAAATCTAAAGCTACCACTTGTTGTTGTTCTATTTCTCTAGAGTCCCATCATGCTGTTCTCAGATTGCTAAAGTCCATACCTCCTCGGTGTGTTCTTATGGCTGCAGATCTTCACAGCACAGACGCTTTCTTCTGCATGCTGTTCTTTCCCAGTTCAGGGCTCCTTCAAGGCTCTCCCTGAATGGCTACGCCGCCCCCTTTTATCCCAGTTCTCTTCAATGCTCACAGCTGCAGCCCATCAAGGACAACCAGGACCTGTGGGGCAAAGCCTCTAGACAGATATTCAAATAGAATCCATTTCCTCTACTCTAGCCAGTAAGTACTACCCTACAAGTCCTCAGAACCCCAAAGGCCACCTTTCATCTGACACCCAGACCCTGGGGAAAGGACTTCTTTTTCCCATGGCAAATGGCCTCCCTTGGCAGCCACTCACCCTGGCAGAAAGTGGGAGCCTAGCTAGAATGATGCAATCGTTGCTGGATTTTTCCAAAAGAAAAGCTGGCAGCAACTAGGGCCCTGGAAGTACTTAGAGCCTCAAACGCCACCTTGAACATATTACTGAGACCCTGGGGAAAGGACTTCGTTTTTCCCATGGAAAATGGCCTTCATTTGTGGCCACTTGGCCTGGCAGGCAGGGCAGTGCCAAGCCAGGAATCTACAAACTCTGCTGGATCCTTCCAGAACGAAAGCTGCCAGCAACTAGGACCCTGCAAGTCCTTAGAGCCCCAGATGCCACCAGTCATCTGACACCCAGAGCCTGGGCCAATGACTTCGTTTTCCCCATGGAAAATGGCCTCCATTTCTGGCCACTCGCCCTGACCAAGAGGGTGGTGCCCAGCAAGAAATTTGCAAGCTTTGCTGGATTGCTCCAAATCTAAAGCTACCACTTGTTGTTGTTCTATTTCTCTAGAGTCCCATCATGCTGTTCTCAGATTGCTAAAGTCCATACCTCCTCGGTGTGTTCTTATGGCTGCAGATCTTCACAGCACAGACGCTTTCTTCTGCATGCTGTTCTTTCCCAGTTCAGGGCTCCTTCAAGGCTCTCCCTGAATGGCTACGCCGCCCCCTTTTATCCCAGTTCTCTTCAATGCTCACAGCTGCAGCCCATCAAGGACAACCAGGACCTGTGGGACAGATATTCAAATAGAATCCATTTCCTCTACTCTAGCCAGTAAGTACTACCCTACAAGTCCTCAGAACCCCAAAGGCCACCTTTCATCTGACACCCAGACCCTGGGGAAAGGACTTCTTTTTCCCATGGCAAATGGCCTCCCTTGGCAGCCACTCACCCTGGCAGAAAGTGGGAGCCTAGCTAGAATGATGCAATCGTTGCTGGATTTTTCCAAAAGAAAAGCTGCCAGCAACTAGGGCCCTGGAAGTACTTAGAGCCTCAAACGCCACCTTGAACATATTACTGAGACCCTGGGGAAAGGACTTCGTTTTTCCCATGGAAAATGGCCTTCATTTCTGGCCACTCTGCCTGGCAGGCAGGGCAGTGCCAAGCCAGGAATCTACAAACTCTGCTGGATCCTTCCAGAACGAAAGCTGCCAGCAACTAGGACCCTGCAAGTCCTTAGAGCCCCAGATGCCACCAGTCATCTGACACCCAGAGCCTGGGCCAATGACTTCGTTTTCCCCATGGAAAATGGCCTCCATTTCTGGCCACTCGCCCTGACCAAGAGGGTGGTGCCCAGCAAGAAATTTGCAAGCTTTGCTGGATTGCTCCAAATCTAAAGCTACCACTTGTTGTTGTTCTATTTCTCTAGAGTCCCATCATGCTGTTCTCAGATTGCTAAAGTCCATACCTCCTCGGTGTGTTCTTATGGCTGCAGATCTTCACAGCACAGACGCTTTCTTCTGCATGCTGTTCTTTCCCAGTTCAGGGCTCCTTCAAGGCTCTCCCTGAATGGCTACGCCGCCCCCTTTTATCCCAGTTCTCTTCAATGCTCACAGCTGCAGCCCATCAAGGACAACCAGGACCTGTGGGACAGATATTCAAATAGAATCCATTTCCTCTACTCTAGCCAGTAAGTACTACCCTACAAGTCCTCAGAACCCCAAAGGCCACCTTTCATCTGACACCCAGACCCTGGGGAAAGGACTTCTTTTTCCCATGGCAAATGGCCTCCCTTGGCAGCCACTCACCCTGGCAGAAAGTGGGAGCCTAGCTAGAATGATGCAATCGTTGCTGGATTTTTCCAAAAGAAAAGCTGGCAGCAACTAGGGCCCTGGAAGTACTTAGAGCCTCAAACGCCACCTTGAACATATTCCTGAGACCCTGGGGAAAGGACTTCGTTTTTCCCATGGAAAATGGCCTTCATTTCTGGCCACTCTGCCTGGCAGGCAGGGCAGTGCCAAGCCAGGAATCTACAAACTGTGCTGGATCCTTCCAGAACGAAAGCTGCCAGCAACTAGGACCCTGCAAGTCCTTACAGCCCCAGATGCCACCAGTCATCTGACACCCAGAGCCTGGGCCAATGACTTCGTTTTCCCCATGGAAAATGGCCTCCATTTCTGGCCACTCGCCCTGACCAAGAGGGTGGTGCCCAGCAAGAAATTTGCAAGCTTTGCTGGATTGCTCCAAATCTAAAGCTACCACTTGTTGTTCTTCTATTTCTCTAGAGTCCCATCATGCTGTTCTCAGATTGCTAAAGTCCATACCTCCTCGGTGTGTTCTTATGGCTGCAGATCTTCACAGCACAGACGCTTTCTTCTGCATGCTGTTCTTTCCCAGTTCAGGGCTCCTTCAAGGCTCTCCCTGAATGGCTACGCCGCCCCCTTTTATCCCAGTTCTCTTCAATGCTCACAGCTGCAGCCCATCAAGGACAACCAGGACCTGTGGGGCAAAGCCTCTAGACAGATATTCAAATAGAATCCATTTCCTCTACTCTAGCCAGTAAGTACTACCCTACAAGTCCTCAGAACCCCAAAGGCCACCTTTCATCTGACACCCAGACCCTGGGAAAGGACTTCTTTTTCCCATGGCAAATGGCCTCCCTTGGCAGCCACTCACCCTGGCAGAAAGTGGGAGCCTAGCTAGAATGATGCAATCGTTGCTGGATTTTTCCAAAAGAAAAGCTGGCAGCAACTAGGGCCCTGGAAGTACTTAGAGCCTCAAACGCCACCTTGAACATATTACTGAGACCCTGGGGAAAGGACTTCGTTTTTCCCATGGAAAATGGCCTTCATTTGTGGCCACTTGGCCTGGCAGGCAGGGCAGTGCCAAGCCAGGAATCTACAAACTCTGCTGGATCCTTCCAGAACGAAAGCTGCCAGCAACTAGGACCCTGCAAGTCCTTAGAGCCCCAGATGCCACCAGTCATCTGACACCCAGAGCCTGGGCCAATGACTTCGTTTTCCCCATGGAAAATGGCCTCCATTTCTGGCCACTCGCCCTGACCAAGAGGGTGGTGCCCAGCAAGAAATTTGCAAGCTTTGCTGGATTGCTCCAAATCTAAAGCTACCACTTGTTGTTGTTCTATTTCTCTAGAGTCCCATCATGCTGTTCTCAGATTGCTAAAGTCCATACCTCCTCGGTGTGTTCTTATGGCTGCAGATCTTCACAGCACAGACGCTTTCTTCTGCATGCTGTTCTTTCCCAGTTCAGGGCTCCTTCAAGGCTCTCCCTGAATGGCTACGCCGCCCCCTTTTATCCCAGTTCTCTTCAATGCTCACAGCTGCAGCCCATCAAGGACAACCAGGACCTGTGGGACAGATATTCAAATAGAATCCATTTCCTCTACTCTAGCCAGTAAGTACTACCCTACAAGTCCTCAGAACCCCAAAGGCCACCTTTCATCTGACACCCAGACCCTGGGGAAAGGACTTCTTTTTCCCATGGCAAATGGCCTCCCTTGGCAGCCACTCACCCTGGCAGAAAGTGGGAGCCTAGCTAGAATGATGCAATCGTTGCTGGATTTTTCCAAAAGAAAAGCTGGCAGCAACTAGGGCCCTGGAAGTACTTAGAGCCTCAAACGCCACCTTGAACATATTCCTGAGACCCTGGGGAAAGGACTTCGTTTTTCCCATGGAAAATGGCCTTCATTTCTGGCCACTCTGCCTGGCAGGCAGGGCAGTGCCAAGCCAGGAATCTACAAACTCTGCTGGATCCTTCCAGAACGAAAGCTGCCAGCAACTAGGACCCTGCAAGTCCTTACAGCCCCAGATGCCACCAGTCATCTGACACCCAGAGCCTGGGCCAATGACTTCGTTTTCCCCATGGAAAATGGCCTCCATTTCTGGCCACTCGCCCTGACCAAGAGGGTGGTGCCCAGCAAGAAATTTGCAAGCTTTGCTGGATTGCTCCAAATCTAAAGCTACCACTTGTTGTTCTTCTATTTCTCTAGAGTCCCATCATGCTGTTCTCAGATTGCTAAAGTCCATACCTCCTCGGTGTGTTCTTATGGCTGCAGATCTTCACAGCACAGACGCTTTCTTCTGCATGCTGTTCTTTCCCAGTTCAGGGCTCCTTCAAGGCTCTCCCTGAATGGCTACGCCGCCCCCTTTTATCCCAGTTCTCTTCAATGCTCACAGCTGCAGCCCATCAAGGACAACCAGGACCTGTGGGACAGATATTCAAATAGAATCCATTTCCTCTACTCTAGCCAGTAAGTACTACCCTACAAGTCCTCAGAACCCCAAAGGCCACCTTTCATCTGACACCCAGACCCTGGGGAAAGGACTTCTTTTTCCCATGGCAAATGGCCTCCCTTGGCAGCCACTCACCCTGGCAGAAAGTGGGAGCCTAGCTAGAATGATGCAATCGTTGCTGGATTTTTCCAAAAGAAAAGCTGGCAGCAACTAGGGCCCTGGAAGTACTTAGAGCCTCAAACGCCACCTTGAACATATTCCTGAGACCCTGGGGAAAGGACTTCGTTTTTCCCATGGAAAATGGCCTTCATTTGTGGCCACTTGCCTGGCAGGCAGGGCAGTGCCAAGCCAGGAATCTACAAACTCTGCTGGATCCTTCCAGAACGAAAGCTGCCAGCAACTAGGACCCTGCAAGTCCTTAGAGCCCCAGACGCCACCTGTCATCTGACACCCAGAGCCTGGGCCAATGACTTCGTTTTCCCCATGGAAAATGGCCTCCATTTCTGGCCACTCGCCCTGACCAAGAGGGTGGTGCCCAGCAAGAAATTTGCAAGCTTTGCTGGATTGCTCCAAATCGAAAGCTGCCACTTGTTGTTGTTCTATTTCTCTAGAGTCCCATAATGCTGTTCTCAGATTGCTAAAGTCCATACCTCCTCGGTGTGTTCTTATGGCTGCAGATCTTCACAGCACAGACGCTTTCTTCTGCATGCTGTTCTTTCCCAGTTCAGGGCTCCTTCAAGGCTCTCCCTGAATGGCTACGCCGCCCCCTTTTATCCCAGTTCTCTTCAATGCTCACAGCTGCAGCCCATCAAGGACAACCAGGACCTGTGGGCAAAGCCTCTAGACAGATATTCAAATAGAATCCATTTCCTCTACTCTAGCCAGTAAGTACTACCCTACAAGTCCTCAGAACCCCAAAGGCCACCTTTCATCTGACACCCAGACCCTGGGAAAGGACTTCTTTTTCCCATGGCAAATGGCCTCCCTTGGCAGCCACTCACCCTGGCAGAAAGTGGGAGCCTAGCTAGAATGATGCAATCGTTGCTGGATTTTTCCAAAAGAAAAGCTGGCAGCAACTAGGGCCCTGGAAGTACTTAGAGCCTCAAACGCCACCTTGAACATATTCCTGAGACCCTGGGGAAAGGACTTCGTTTTTCCCATGGGAAATGGCCTTCATTTGTGGCCACTTGGCCTGGCAGGCAGGGCAGTGCCAAGCCAGGAATCTACAAACTGTGCTGGATCCTTCCAGAACGAAAGCTGCCAGCAACTAGGACCCTGCAAGTCCTTAGAGCCCCAGATGCCACCAGTCATCTGACACCCAGAGCCTGGGCCAATGACTTCGTTTTCCCCATGGAAAATGGCCTCCATTTCTGGCCACTCGCCCTGACCAAGAGGGTGGTGCCCAGCAAGAAATTTGCAAGCTTTGCTGGATTGCTCCAAATCTAAAGCTACCACTTGTTGTTGTTCTATTTCTCTAGAGTCCCATCATGCTGTTCTCAGATTGCTAAAGTCCATACCTCCTCGGTGTGTTCTTATGGCTGCAGATCTTCACAGCACAGACGCTTTCTTCTGCATGCTGTTCTTTCCCAGTTCAGGGCTCCTTCAAGGCTCTCCCTGAATGGCTACGCCGCCCCCTTTTATCCCAGTTCTCTTCAATGCTCACAGCTGCAGCCCATCAAGGACAACCAGGACCTGTGGGACAGATATTCAAATAGAATCCATTTCCTCTACTCTAGCCAGTAAGTACTACCCTACAAGTCCTCAGAACCCCAAAGGCCACCTTTCATCTGACACCCAGACCCTGGGGAAAGGACTTCTTTTTCCCATGGCAAATGGCCTCCCTTGGCAGCCACTCACCCTGGCAGAAAGTGGGAGCCTAGCTAGAATGATGCAATCGTTGCTGGATTTTTCCAAAAGAAAAGCTGGCAGCAACTAGGGCCCTGGAAGTACTTAGAGCCTCAAACGCCACCTTGAACATATTCCTGAGACCCTGGGGAAAGGACTTCGTTTTTCCCATGGGAAATGGCCTTCATTTGTGGCCACTTGGCCTGGCAGGCAGGGCAGTGCCAAGCCAGGAATCTACAAACTGTGCTGGATCCTTCCAGAACGAAAGCTGCCAGCAACTAGGACCCTGCAAGTCCTTACAGCCCCAGACGCCACCTGTCATCTGACACCCAGAGCCTGG
>NW_027510055.1:0-40850 GCF_051311805.1 Agelaius phoeniceus | reverse complement strand
TGTTCTTATGGCTGCAGATCTTCACAGCACAGACGCTTTCTTCTGCATGCTGTTCTTTCCCAGTTCAGGGCTCCTTCAAGGCTCTCCCTGAATGGCTACGCCGCCCCCTTTTATCCCAGTTCTCTTCAATGCTCACAGCTGCAGCCCATCAAGGACAACCAGGACCTGTGGGGCAAAGCCTCTAGACAGATATTCAAATAGAATCCATTTCCTCTACTCTAGCCAGTAAGTACTACCCTACAAGTCCTCAGAACCCCAAAGGCCACCTTTCATCTGACACCCAGACCCTGGGGAAAGGACTTCTTTTTCCCATGGCAAATGGCCTCCCTTGGCAGCCACTCACCCTGGCAGAAAGTGGGAGCCTAGCTAGAATGATGCAATCGTTGCTGGATTTTTCCAAAAGAAAAGCTGCCAGCAACTAGGGCCCTGGAAGTACTTAGAGCCTCAAACGCCACCTTGAACATATTCCTGAGACCCTGGGGAAAGGACTTCGTTTTTCCCATGGAAAATGGCCTTCATTTGTGGCCACTTGGCCTGGCAGGCAGGGCAGTGCCAAGCCAGGAATCTACAAACTCTGCTGGATCCTTCCAGAACGAAAGCTGCCAGCAACTAGGACCCTGCAAGTCCTTACAGCCCCAGATGCCACCAGTCATCTGACACCCAGAGCCTGGGCCAATGACTTCGTTTTCCCCATGGAAAATGGCCTCCATTTCTGGCCACTCGCCCTGACCAAGAGGGTGGTGCCCAGCAAGAAATTTGCAAGCTTTGCTGGATTGCTCCAAATCGAAAGCTACCACTTGTTGTTGTTCTATTTCTCTAGAGTCCCATCATGCTGTTCTCAGATTGCTAAAGTCCATACCTCCTCGGTGTGTTCTTATGGCTGCAGATCTTCACAGCACAGACGCTTTCTTCTGCATGCTGTTCTTTCCCAGTTCAGGGCTCCTTCAAGGCTCTCCCTGAATGGCTACGCCGCCCCCTTTTATCCCAGTTCTCTTCAATGCTCACAGCTGCAGCCCATCAAGGACAACCAGGACCTGTGGGACAGATATTCAAATAGAATCCATTTCCTCTACTCTAGCCAGTAAGTACTACCCTACAAGTCCTCAGAACCCCAAAGGCCACCTTTCATCTGACACCCAGACCCTGGGGAAAGGACTTCTTTTTCCCATGGCAAATGGCCTCCCTTGGCAGCCACTCACCCTGGCAGAAAGTGGGAGCCTAGCTAGAATGATGCAATCGTTGCTGGATTTTTCCAAAAGAAAAGCTGGCAGCAACTAGGGCCCTGGAAGTACTTAGAGCCTCAAACGCCACCTTGAACATATTCCTGAGACCCTGGGGAAAGGACTTCGTTTTTCCCATGGGAAATGGCCTTCATTTGTGGCCACTTGGCCTGGCAGGCAGGGCAGTGCCAAGCCAGGAATCTACAAACTCTGCTGGATCCTTCCAGAACGAAAGCTGCCAGCAACTAGGACCCTGCAAGTCCTTAGAGCCCCAGATGCCACCAGTCATCTGACACCCAGAGCCTGGGCCAATGACTTCGTTTTCCCCATGGAAAATGGCCTCCATTTCTGGCCACTCGCCCTGACCAAGAGGGTGGTGCCCAGCAAGAAATTTGCAAGCTTTGCTGGATTGCTCCAAATCGAAAGCTACCACTTGTTGTTGTTCTATTTCTCTAGAGTCCCATCATGCTGTTCTCAGATTGCTAAAGTCCATACCTCCTCGGTGTGTTCTTATGGCTGCAGATCTTCACAGCACAGACGCTTTCTTCTGCATGCTGTTCTTTCCCAGTTCAGGGCTCCTTCAAGGCTCTCCCTGAATGGCTACGCCGCCCCCTTTTATCCCAGTTCTCTTCAATGCTCACAGCTGCAGCCCATCAAGGACAACCAGGACCTGTGGGACAGATATTCAAATAGAATCCATTTCCTCTACTCTAGCCAGTAAGTACTACCCTACAAGTCCTCAGAACCCCAAAGGCCACCTTTCATCTGACACCCAGACCCTGGGGAAAGGACTTCTTTTTCCCATGGCAAATGGCCTCCCTTGGCAGCCACTCACCCTGGCAGAAAGTGGGAGCCTAGCTAGAATGATGCAATCGTTGCTGGATTTTTCCAAAAGAAAAGCTGGCAGCAACTAGGGCCCTGGAAGTACTTAGAGCCTCAAACGCCACCTTGAACATATTCCTGAGACCCTGGGGAAAGGACTTCGTTTTTCCCATGGAAAATGGCCTTCATTTGTGGCCACTTGGCCTGGCAGGCAGGGCAGTGCCAAGCCAGGAATCTACAAACTCTGCTGGATCCTTCCAGAACGAAAGCTGCCAGCAACTAGGACCCTGCAAGTCCTTACAGCCCCAGATGCCACCAGTCATCTGACACCCAGAGCCTGGGCCAATGACTTCGTTTTCCCCATGGAAAATGGCCTCCATTTCTGGCCACTCGCCCTGACCAAGAGGGTGGTGCCCAGCAAGAAATTTGCAAGCTTTGCTGGATTGCTCCAAATCTAAAGCTGCCACTTGTTGTTGTTCTATTTCTCTAGAGTCCCATCATGCTGTTCTCAGATTGCTAAAGTCCATACCTCCTCGGTGTGTTCTTATGGCTGCAGATCTTCACAGCACAGACGCTTTCTTCTGCATGCTGTTCTTTCCCAGTTCAGGGCTCCTTCAAGGCTCTCCCTGAATGGCTAAGCCGCCCCCTTTTATCCCAGTTCTCTTCAATGCTCACAGCTGCAGCCCATCAAGGACAACCAGGACCTGTGGGACAGATATTCAAATAGAATCCATTTCCTCTACTCTAGCCAGTAAGTACTACCCTACAAGTCCTCAGAACCCCAAAGGCCACCTTTCATCTGACACCCAGACCCTGGGGAAAGGACTTCTTTTTCCCATGGCAAATGGCCTCCCTTGGCAGCCACTCACCCTGGCAGAAAGTGGGAGCCTAGCTAGAATGATGCAATCATTGCTGGATTTTTCCAAAAGAAAAGCTGCCAGCAACTAGGGCCCTGGAAGTACTTAGAGCCTCAAACGCCACCTTGAACATATTCCTGAGACCCTGGGGAAAGGACTTCGTTTTTCCCATGGAAAATGGCCTTCATTTGTGGCCACTTGGCCTGGCAGGCAGGGCAGTGCCAAGCCAGGAATCTACAAACTCTGCTGGATCCTTCCAGAACGAAAGCTGCCAGCAACTAGGACCCTGCAAGTCCTTAGAGCCCCAGATGCCACCAGTCATCTGACACCCAGAGCCTGGGCCAATGACTTCGTTTTCCCCATGGAAAATTGCCTCCATTTCTGGCCACTCGCCCTGACCAAGAGGGTGGTGCCCAGCAAGAAATTTGCAAGCTTTGCTGGATTGCTCCAAATCGAAAGCTGCCACTTGTTGTTGTTCTATTTCTCTAGAGTCCCATCATGCTGTTCTCAGATTGCTAAAGTCCATACCTCCTCGGTGTGTTCTTATGGCTGCAGATCTTCACAGCACAGACGCTTTCTTCTGCATGCTGTTCTTTCCCAGTTCAGGGCTCCTTCAAGGCTCTCCCTGAATGGCTACGCCGCCCCCTTTTATCCCAGTTCTCTTCAATGCTCACAGCTGCAGCCCATCAAGGACAACCAGGACCTGTGGGACAGATATTCAAATAGAATCCATTTCCTCTACTCTAGCCAGTAAGTACTACCCTACAAGTCCTCAGAACCCCAAAGGCCACCTTTCATCTGACACCCAGACCCTGGGGAAAGGACTTCTTTTTCCCATGGCAAATGGCCTCCCTTGGCAGCCACTCACCCTGGCAGAAAGTGGGAGCCTAGCTAGAATGATGCAATCGTTGCTGGATTTTTCCAAAAGAAAAGCTGGCAGCAACTAGGGCCCTGGAAGTACTTAGAGCCTCAAACGCCACCTTGAACATATTACTGAGACCCTGGGGAAAGGACTTCGTTTTTCCCATGGAAAATGGCCTTCATTTCTGGCCACTTGGCCTGGCAGGCAGGGCAGTGCCAAGCCAGGAATCTACAAACTGTGCTGGATCCTTCCAGAACGAAAGCTGCCAGCAACTAGGACCCTGCAAGTCCTTACAGCCCCAGATGCCACCAGTCATCTGACACCCAGAGCCTGGGCCAATGACTTCGTTTTCCCCATGGAAAATGGCCTCCATTTCTGGCCACTCGCCCTGACCAAGAGGGTGGTGCCCAGCAAGAAATTTGCAAGCTTTGCTGGATTGCTCCAAATCGAAAGCTGCCACTTCTTGTTGTTTTATTTCTCTAGAGTCCCATCATGCTGTTCTCAGATTGCTAAAGTCCATACCTCCTCGGTGTGTTCTTATGGCTGCAGATCTTCACAGCACAGACGCTTTCTTCTGCATGCTGTTCTTTCCCAGTTCAGGGCTCCTTCAAGGCTCTCCCTGAATGGCTACGCCGCCCCCTTTTATCCCAGTTCTCTTCAATGCTCACAGCTGCAGCCCATCAAGGACAACCAGGACCTGTGGGGCAAAGCCTCTAGACAGATATTCAAATAGAATCCATTTCCTCTACTCTAGCCAGTAAGTACTACCCTACAAGTCCTCAGAACCCCAAAGGCCACCTTTCATCTGACACCCAGACCCTGGGGAAAGGACTTCTTTTTCCCATGGCAAATGGCCTCCCTTGGCAGCCACTCACCCTGGCAGAAAGTGGGAGCCTAGCTAGAATGATGCAATCGTTGCTGGATTTTTCCAAAAGAAAAGCTGGCAGCAACTAGGGCCCTGGAAGTACTTAGAGCCTCAAACGCCACCTTGAACATATTCCTGAGACCCTGGGGAAAGGACTTCGTTTTTCCCATGGAAAATGGCCTTCATTTGTGGCCACTTGGCCTGGCAGGCAGGGCAGTGCCAAGCCAGGAATCTACAAACTCTGCTGGATCCTTCCAGAACGAAAGCTGCCAGCAACTAGGACCCTGCAAGTCCTTAGAGCCCCAGATGCCACCAGTCATCTGACACCCAGAGCCTGGGCCAATGACTTTGTTTTCCCCATGGAAAATTGCCTCCATTTCTGGCCACTCGCCCTGACCAAGAGGGTGGTGCCCAGCAAGAAATTTGCAAGCTTTGCTGGATTGCTCCAAATCTAAAGCTGCCACTTGTTGTTGTTCTATTTCTCTAGAGTCCCATCATGCTGTTCTCAGATTGCTAAAGTCCATACCTCCTCGGTGTGTTCTTATGGCTGCAGATCTTCACAGCACAGACGCTTTCTTCTGCATGCTGTTCTTTCCCAGTTCAGGGCTCCTTCAAGGCTCTCCCTGAATGGCTACGCCGCCCCCTTTTATCCCAGTTCTCTTCAATGCTCACAGCTGCAGCCCATCAAGGACAACCAGGACCTGTGGGACAGATATTCAAATAGAATCCATTTCCTCTACTCTAGCCAGTAAGTACTACCCTACAAGTCCTCAGAACCCCAAAGGCCACCTTTCATCTGACACCCAGACCCTGGGGAAAGGACTTCTTTTTCCCATGGCAAATGGCCTCCCTTGGCAGCCACTCACCCTGGCAGAAAGTGGGAGCCTAGCTAGAATGATGCAATCGTTGCTGGATTTTTCCAAAAGAAAAGCTGGCAGCAACTAGGGCCCTGGAAGTACTTAGAGCCTCAAACGCCACCTTGAACATATTCCTGAGACCCTGGGGAAAGGACTTCGTTTTTCCCATGGAAAATGGCCTTCATTTGTGGCCACTTGGCCTGGCAGGCAGGGCAGTGCCAAGCCAGGAATCTACAAACTGTGCTGGATCCTTCCAGAACGAAAGCTGCCAGCAACTAGGACCCTGCAAGTCCTTAGAGCCCCAGATGCCACCAGTCATCTGACACCCAGAGCCTGGGCCAATGACTTCGTTTTCCCCATGGAAAATGGCCTCCATTTCTGGCCACTCGCCCTGACCAAGAGGGTGGTGCCCAGCAAGAAATTTGCAAGCTTTGCTGGATTGCTCCAAATCGAAAGCTACCACTTGTTGTTGTTCTATTTCTCTAGAGTCCCATCATGCTGTTCTCAGATTGCTAAAGTCCATACCTCCTCGGTGTGTTCTTATGGCTGCAGATCTTCACAGCACAGACGCTTTCTTCTGCATGCTGTTCTTTCCCAGTTCAGGGCTCCTTCAAGGCTCTCCCTGAATGGCTACGCCGCCCCCTTTTATCCCAGTTCTCTTCAATGCTCACAGCTGCAGCCCATCAAGGACAACCAGGACCTGTGGGACAGATATTCAAATAGAATCCATTTCCTCTACTCTAGCCAGTAAGTACTACCCTACAAGTCCTCAGAACCCCAAAGGCCACCTTTCATCTGACACCCAGACCCTGGGGAAAGGACTTCTTTTTCCCATGGCAAATGGCCTCCCTTGGCAGCCACTCACCCTGGCAGAAAGTGGGAGCCTAGCTAGAATGATGCAATCGTTGCTGGATTTTTCCAAAAGAAAAGCTGGCAGCAACTAGGGCCCTGGAAGTACTTAGAGCCTCAAACGCCACCTTGAACATATTCCTGAGACCCTGGGGAAAGGACTTCGTTTTTCCCATGGAAAATGGCCTTCATTTGTGGCCACTTGGCCTGGCAGGCAGGGCAGTGCCAAGCCAGGAATCTACAAACTGTGCTGGATCCTTCCAGAACGAAAGCTGCCAGCAACTAGGACCCTGCAAGTCCTTAGAGCCCCAGATGCCACCAGTCATCTGACACCCAGAGCCTGGGCCAATGACTTCGTTTTCCCCATGGAAAATGGCCTCCATTTCTGGCCACTCGCCCTGACCAAGAGGGTGGTGCCCAGCAAGAAATTTGCAAGCTTTGCTGGATTGCTCCAAATCGAAAGCTACCACTTGTTGTTGTTCTATTTCTCTAGAGTCCCATCATGCTGTTCTCAGATTGCTAAAGTCCATACCTCCTCGGTGTGTTCTTATGGCTGCAGATCTTCACAGCACAGACGCTTTCTTCTGCATGCTGTTCTTTCCCAGTTCAGGGCTCCTTCAAGGCTCTCCCTGAATGGCTACGCCGCCCCCTTTTATCCCAGTTCTCTTCAATGCTCACAGCTGCAGCCCATCAAGGACAACCAGGACCTGTGGGACAGATATTCAAATAGAATCCATTTCCTCTACTCTAGCCAGTAAGTACTACCCTACAAGTCCTCAGAACCCCAAAGGCCACCTTTCATCTGACACCCAGACCCTGGGGAAAGGACTTCTTTTTCCCATGGCAAATGGCCTCCCTTGGCAGCCACTCACCCTGGCAGAAAGTGGGAGCCTAGCTAGAATGATGCAATCGTTGCTGGATTTTTCCAAAAGAAAAGCTGCCAGCAACTAGGGCCCTGGAAGTACTTAGAGCCTCAAACGCCACCTTGAACATATTCCTGAGACCCTGGGGAAAGGACTTCGTTTTTCCCATGGGAAATGGCCTTCATTTGTGGCCACTTGGCCTGGCAGGCAGGGCAGTGCCAAGCCAGGAATCTACAAACTCTGCTGGATCCTTCCAGAACGAAAGCTGCCAGCAACTAGGACCCTGCAAGTCCTTACAGCCCCAGATGCCACCAGTCATCTGACACCCAGAGCCTGGGCCAATGACTTCGTTTTCCCCATGGAAAATGGCCTCCATTTCTGGCCACTCGCCCTGACCAAGAGGGTGGTGCCCAGCAAGAAATTTGCAAGCTTTGCTGGATTGCTCCAAATCGAAAGCTACCACTTGTTGTTGTTCTATTTCTCTAGAGTCCCATCATGCTGTTCTCAGATTGCTAAAGTCCATACCTCCTCGGTGTGTTCTTATGGCTGCAGATCTTCACAGCACAGACGCTTTCTTCTGCATGCTGTTCTTTCCCAGTTCAGGGCTCCTTCAAGGCTCTCCCTGAATGGCTACGCCGCCCCCTTTTATCCCAGTTCTCTTCAATGCTCACAGCTGCAGCCCATCAAGGACAACCAGGACCTGTGGGGCAAAGCCTCTAGACAGATATTCAAATAGAATCCATTTCCTCTACTCTAGCCAGTAAGTACTACCCTACAAGTCCTCAGAACCCCAAAGGCCACCTTTCATCTGACACCCAGACCCTGGGGAAAGGACTTCTTTTTCCCATGGCAAATGGCCTCCCTTGGCAGCCACTCACCCTGGCAGAAAGTGGGAGCCTAGCTAGAATGATGCAATCGTTGCTGGATTTTTCCAAAAGAAAAGCTGCCAGCAACTAGGGCCCTGGAAGTACTTAGAGCCTCAAACGCCACCTTGAACATATTCCTGAGACCCTGGGGAAAGGACTTCGTTTTTCCCATGGAAAATGGCCTTCATTTGTGGCCACTTGGCCTGGCAGGCAGGGCAGTGCCAAGCCAGGAATCTACAAACTCTGCTGGATCCTTCCAGAACGAAAGCTGCCAGCAACTAGGACCCTGCAAGTCCTTAGAGCCCCAGATGCCACCAGTCATCTGACACCCAGAGCCTGGGCCAATGACTTCGTTTTCCCCATGGAAAATGGCCTCCATTTCTGGCCACTCGCCCTGACCAAGAGGGTGGTGCCCAGCAAGAAATTTGCAAGCTTTGCTGGATTGCTCCAAATCTAAAGCTACCACTTGTTGTTGTTCTATTTCTCTAGAGTCCCATCATGCTGTTCTCAGATTGCTAAAGTCCATACCTCCTCGGTGTGTTCTTATGGCTGCAGATCTTCACAGCACAGACGCTTTCTTCTGCATGCTGTTCTTTCCCAGTTCAGGGCTCCTTCAAGGCTCTCCCTGAATGGCTACGCCGCCCCCTTTTATCCCAGTTCTCTTCAATGCTCACAGCTGCAGCCCATCAAGGACAACCAGGACCTGTGGGACAGATATTCAAATAGAATCCATTTCCTCTACTCTAGCCAGTAAGTACTACCCTACAAGTCCTCAGAACCCCAAAGGCCACCTTTCATCTGACACCCAGACCCTGGGGAAAGGACTTCTTTTTCCCATGGCAAATGGCCTCCCTTGGCAGCCACTCACCCTGGCAGAAAGTGGGAGCCTAGCTAGAATGATGCAATCGTTGCTGGATTTTTCCAAAAGAAAAGCTGGCAGCAACTAGGGCCCTGGAAGTACTTAGAGCCTCAAACGCCACCTTGAACATATTCCTGAGACCCTGGGGAAAGGACTTCGTTTTTCCCATGGAAAATGGCCTTCATTTGTGGCCACTTGGCCTGGCAGGCAGGGCAGTGCCAAGCCAGGAATCTACAAACTCTGCTGGATCCTTCCAGAACGAAAGCTGCCAGCAACTAGGACCCTGCAAGTCCTTAGAGCCCCAGATGCCACCAGTCATCTGACACCCAGAGCCTGGGCCAATGACTTTGTTTTCCCCATGGAAAATTGCCTCCATTTCTGGCCACTCGCCCTGACCAAGAGGGTGGTGCCCAGCAAGAAATTTGCAAGCTTTGCTGGATTGCTCCAAATCGAAAGCTGCCACTTGTTGTTGTTCTATTTCTCTAGAGTCCCATCATGCTGTTCTCAGATTGCTAAAGTCCATACCTCCTCGGTGTGTTCTTATGGCTGCAGATCTTCACAGCACAGACGCTTTCTTCTGCATGCTGTTCTTTCCCAGTTCAGGGCTCCTTCAAGGCTCTCCCTGAATGGCTACGCCGCCCCCTTTTATCCCAGTTCTCTTCAATGCTCACAGCTGCAGCCCATCAAGGACAACCAGGACCTGTGGGACAGATATTCAAATAGAATCCATTTCCTCTACTCTAGCCAGTAAGTACTACCCTACAAGTCCTCAGAACCCCAAAGGCCACCTTTCATCTGACACCCAGACCCTGGGGAAAGGACTTCTTTTTCCCATGGCAAATGGCCTCCCTTGGCAGCCACTCACCCTGGCAGAAAGTGGGAGCCTAGCTAGAATGATGCAATCGTTGCTGGATTTTTCCAAAAGAAAAGCTGGCAGCAACTAGGGCCCTGGAAGTACTTAGAGCCTCAAACGCCACCTTGAACATATTCCTGAGACCCTGGGGAAAGGACTTCGTTTTTCCCATGGAAAATGGCCTTCATTTGTGGCCACTTGGCCTGGCAGGCAGGGCGGTGCCAAGCCAGGAATCTACAAACTCTGCTGGATCCTTCCAGAACGAAAGCTGCCAGCAACTAGGACCCTGCAAGTCCTTAGAGCCCCAGATGCCACCAGTCATCTGACACCCAGAGCCTGGGCCAATGACTTCGTTTTCCCCATGGAAAATTGCCTCCATTTCTGGCCACTCGCCCTGACCAAGAGGGTGGTGCCCAGCAAGAAATTTGCAAGCTTTGCTGGATTGCTCCAAATCTAAAGCTGCCACTTGTTGTTGTTCTATTTCTCTAGAGTCCCATCATGCTGTTCTCAGATTGCTAAAGTCCATACCTCCTCGGTGTGTTCTTATGGCTGCAGATCTTCACAGCACAGACGCTTTCTTCTGCATGCTGTTCTTTCCCAGTTCAGGGCTCCTTCAAGGCTCTCCCTGAATGGCTACGCCGCCCCCTTTTATCCCAGTTCTCTTCAATGCTCACAGCTGCAGCCCATCAAGGACAACCAGGACCTGTGGGACAGATATTCAAATAGAATCCATTTCCTCTACTCTAGCCAGTAAGTACTACCCTACAAGTCCTCAGAACCCCAAAGGCCACCTTTCATCTGACACCCAGACCCTGGGGAAAGGACTTCTTTTTCCCATGGCAAATGGCCTCCCTTGGCAGCCACTCACCCTGGCAGAAAGTGGGAGCCTAGCTAGAATGATGCAATCGTTGCTGGATTTTTCCAAAAGAAAAGCTGCCAGCAACTAGGGCCCTGGAAGTACTTAGAGCCTCAAACGCCACCTTGAACATATTACTGAGACCCTGGGGAAAGGACTTCGTTTTTCCCATGGAAAATGGCCTTCATTTGTGGCCACTTGGCCTGGCAGGCAGGGCAGTGCCAAGCCAGGAATCTACAAACTGTGCTGGATCCTTCCAGAACGAAAGCTGCCAGCAACTAGGACCCTGCAAGTCCTTACAGCCCCAGATGCCACCAGTCATCTGACACCCAGAGCCTGGGCCAATGACTTCGTTTTCCCCATGGAAAATGGCCTCCATTTCTGGCCACTCGCCCTGACCAAGAGGGTGGTGCCCAGCAAGAAATTTGCAAGCTTTGCTGGATTGCTCCAAATCGAAAGCTGCCACTTCTTGTTGTTTTATTTCTCTAGAGTCCCATCATGCTGTTCTCAGATTGCTAAAGTCCATACCTCCTCGGTGTGTTCTTATGGCTGCAGATCTTCACAGCACAGACGCTTTCTTCTGCATGCTGTTCTTTCCCAGTTCAGGGCTCCTTCAAGGCTCTCCCTGAATGGCTACGCCGCCCCCTTTTATCCCAGTTCTCTTCAATGCTCACAGCTGCAGCCCATCAAGGACAACCAGGACCTGTGGGGCAAAGCCTCTAGACAGATATTCAAATAGAATCCATTTCCTCTACTCTAGCCAGTAAGTACTACCCTACAAGTCCTCAGAACCCCAAAGGCCACCTTTCATCTGACACCCAGACCCTGGGGAAAGGACTTCTTTTTCCCATGGCAAATGGCCTCCCTTGGCAGCCACTCACCCTGGCAGAAAGTGGGAGCCTAGCTAGAATGATGCAATCGTTGCTGGATTTTTCCAAAAGAAAAGCTGGCAGCAACTAGGGCCCTGGAAGTACTTAGAGCCTCAAACGCCACCTTGAACATATTCCTGAGACCCTGGGGAAAGGACTTCGTTTTTCCCATGGAAAATGGCCTTCATTTGTGGCCACTTGGCCTGGCAGGCAGGGCAGTGCCAAGCCAGGAATCTACAAACTCTGCTGGATCCTTCCAGAACGAAAGCTGCCAGCAACTAGGACCCTGCAAGTCCTTAGAGCCCCAGATGCCACCAGTCATCTGACACCCAGAGCCTGGGCCAATGACTTTGTTTTCCCCATGGAAAATTGCCTCCATTTCTGGCCACTCGCCCTGACCAAGAGGGTGGTGCCCAGCAAGAAATTTGCAAGCTTTGCTGGATTGCTCCAAATCTAAAGCTGCCACTTGTTGTTGTTCTATTTCTCTAGAGTCCCATCATGCTGTTCTCAGATTGCTAAAGTCCATACCTCCTCGGTGTGTTCTTATGGCTGCAGATCTTCACAGCACAGACGCTTTCTTCTGCATGCTGTTCTTTCCCAGTTCAGGGCTCCTTCAAGGCTCTCCCTGAATGGCTACGCCGCCCCCTTTTATCCCAGTTCTCTTCAATGCTCACAGCTGCAGCCCATCAAGGACAACCAGGACCTGTGGGACAGATATTCAAATAGAATCCATTTCCTCTACTCTAGCCAGTAAGTACTACCCTACAAGTCCTCAGAACCCCAAAGGCCACCTTTCATCTGACACCCAGACCCTGGGGAAAGGACTTCTTTTTCCCATGGCAAATGGCCTCCCTTGGCAGCCACTCACCCTGGCAGAAAGTGGGAGCCTAGCTAGAATGATGCAATCGTTGCTGGATTTTTCCAAAAGAAAAGCTGGCAGCAACTAGGGCCCTGGAAGTACTTAGAGCCTCAAACGCCACCTTGAACATATTACTGAGACCCTGGGGAAAGGACTTCGTTTTTCCCATGGAAAATGGCCTTCATTTGTGGCCACTTGGCCTGGCAGGCAGGGCAGTGCCAAGCCAGGAATCTACAAACTGTGCTGGATCCTTCCAGAACGAAAGCTGCCAGCAACTAGGACCCTGCAAGTCCTTACAGCCCCAGATGCCACCAGTCATCTGACACCCAGAGCCTGGGCCAATGACTTCGTTTTCCCCATGGAAAATGGCCTCCATTTCTGGCCACTCGCCCTGACCAAGAGGGTGGTGCCCAGCAAGAAATTTGCAAGCTTTGCTGGATTGCTCCAAATCGAAAGCTGCCACTTCTTGTTGTTTTATTTCTCTAGAGTCCCATCATGCTGTTCTCAGATTGCTAAAGTCCATACCTCCTCGGTGTGTTCTTATGGCTGCAGATCTTCACAGCACAGACGCTTTCTTCTGCATGCTGTTCTTTCCCAGTTCAGGGCTCCTTCAAGGCTCTCCCTGAATGGCTACGCCGCCCCCTTTTATCCCAGTTCTCTTCAATGCTCACAGCTGCAGCCCATCAAGGACAACCAGGACCTGTGGGGCAAAGCCTCTAGACAGATATTCAAATAGAATCCATTTCCTCTACTCTAGCCAGTAAGTACTACCCTACAAGTCCTCAGAACCCCAAAGGCCACCTTTCATCTGACACCCAGACCCTGGGGAAAGGACTTCTTTTTCCCATGGCAAATGGCCTCCCTTGGCAGCCACTCACCCTGGCAGAAAGTGGGAGCCTAGCTAGAATGATGCAATCGTTGCTGGATTTTTCCAAAAGAAAAGCTGGCAGCAACTAGGGCCCTGGAAGTACTTAGAGCCTCAAACGCCACCTTGAACATATTCCTGAGACCCTGGGGAAAGGACTTCGTTTTTCCCATGGAAAATGGCCTTCATTTGTGGCCACTTGGCCTGGCAGGCAGGGCAGTGCCAAGCCAGGAATCTACAAACTGTGCTGGATCCTTCCAGAACGAAAGCTGCCAGCAACTAGGACCCTGCAAGTCCTTAGAGCCCCAGATGCCACCAGTCATCTGACACCCAGAGCCTGGGCCAATGACTTTGTTTTCCCCATGGAAAATTGCCTCCATTTCTGGCCACTCGCCCTGACCAAGAGGGTGGTGCCCAGCAAGAAATTTGCAAGCTTTGCTGGATTGCTCCAAATCTAAAGCTGCCACTTGTTGTTGTTCTATTTCTCTAGAGTCCCATCATGCTGTTCTCAGATTGCTAAAGTCCATACCTCCTCGGTGTGTTCTTATGGCTGCAGATCTTCACAGCACAGACGCTTTCTTCTGCATGCTGTTCTTTCCCAGTTCAGGGCTCCTTCAAGGCTCTCCCTGAATGGCTACGCCGCCCCCTTTTATCCCAGTTCTCTTCAATGCTCACAGCTGCAGCCCATCAAGGACAACCAGGACCTGTGGGACAGATATTCAAATAGAATCCATTTCCTCTACTCTAGCCAGTAAGTACTACCCTACAAGTCCTCAGAACCCCAAAGGCCACCTTTCATCTGACACCCAGACCCTGGGGAAAGGACTTCTTTTTCCCATGGCAAATGGCCTCCCTTGGCAGCCACTCACCCTGGCAGAAAGTGGGAGCCTAGCTAGAATGATGCAATCGTTGCTGGATTTTTCCAAAAGAAAAGCTGGCAGCAACTAGGGCCCTGGAAGTACTTAGAGCCTCAAACGCCACCTTGAACATATTCCTGAGACCCTGGGGAAAGGACTTCGTTTTTCCCATGGGAAATGGCCTTCATTTGTGGCCACTTGGCCTGGCAGGCAGGGCAGTGCCAAGCCAGGAATCTACAAACTCTGCTGGATCCTTCCAGAACGAAAGCTGCCAGCAACTAGGACCCTGCAAGTCCTTACAGCCCCAGATGCCACCAGTCATCTGACACCCAGAGCCTGGGCCAATGACTTCGTTTTCCCCATGGAAAATGGCCTCCATTTCTGGCCACTCGCCCTGACCAAGAGGGTGGTGCCCAGCAAGAAATTTGCAAGCTTTGCTGGATTGCTCCAAATCGAAAGCTACCACTTGTTGTTGTTCTATTTCTCTAGAGTCCCATCATGCTGTTCTCAGATTGCTAAAGTCCATACCTCCTCGGTGTGTTCTTATGGCTGCAGATCTTCACAGCACAGACGCTTTCTTCTGCATGCTGTTCTTTCCCAGTTCAGGGCTCCTTCAAGGCTCTCCCTGAATGGCTACGCCGCCCCCTTTTATCCCAGTTCTCTTCAATGCTCACAGCTGCAGCCCATCAAGGACAACCAGGACCTGTGGGGCAAAGCCTCTAGACAGATATTCAAATAGAATCCATTTCCTCTACTCTAGCCAGTAAGTACTACCCTACAAGTCCTCAGAACCCCAAAGGCCACCTTTCATCTGACACCCAGACCCTGGGGAAAGGACTTCTTTTTCCCATGGCAAATGGCCTCCCTTGGCAGCCACTCACCCTGGCAGAAAGTGGGAGCCTAGCTAGAATGATGCAATCGTTGCTGGATTTTTCCAAAAGAAAAGCTGCCAGCAACTAGGGCCCTGGAAGTACTTAGAGCCTCAAACGCCACCTTGAACATATTCCTGAGACCCTGGGGAAAGGACTTCGTTTTTCCCATGGAAAATGGCCTTCATTTGTGGCCACTTGGCCTGGCAGGCAGGGCAGTGCCAAGCCAGGAATCTACAAACTCTGCTGGATCCTTCCAGAACGAAAGCTGCCAGCAACTAGGACCCTGCAAGTCCTTACAGCCCCAGATGCCACCAGTCATCTGACACCCAGAGCCTGGGCCAATGACTTCGTTTTCCCCATGGAAAATGGCCTCCATTTCTGGCCACTCGCCCTGACCAAGAGGGTGGTGCCCAGCAAGAAATTTGCAAGCTTTGCTGGATTGCTCCAAATCTAAAGCTACCACTTGTTGTTGTTCTATTTCTCTAGAGTCCCATCATGCTGTTCTCAGATTGCTAAAGTCCATACCTCCTCGGTGTGTTCTTATGGCTGCAGATCTTCACAGCACAGACGCTTTCTTCTGCATGCTGTTCTTTCCCAGTTCAGGGCTCCTTCAAGGCTCTCCCTGAATGGCTACGCCGCCCCCTTTTATCCCAGTTCTCTTCAATGCTCACAGCTGCAGCCCATCAAGGACAACCAGGACCTGTGGGACAGATATTCAAATAGAATCCATTTCCTCTACTCTAGCCAGTAAGTACTACCCTACAAGTCCTCAGAACCCCAAAGGCCACCTTTCATCTGACACCCAGACCCTGGGGAAAGGACTTCTTTTTCCCATGGCAAATGGCCTCCCTTGGCAGCCACTCACCCTGGCAGAAAGTGGGAGCCTAGCTAGAATGATGCAATCGTTGCTGGATTTTTCCAAAAGAAAAGCTGGCAGCAACTAGGGCCCTGGAAGTACTTAGAGCCTCAAACGCCACCTTGAACATATTCCTGAGACCCTGGGGAAAGGACTTCGTTTTTCCCATGGAAAATGGCCTTCATTTGTGGCCACTTGGCCTGGCAGGCAGGGCAGTGCCAAGCCAGGAATCTACAAACTCTGCTGGATCCTTCCAGAACGAAAGCTGCCAGCAACTAGGACCCTGCAAGTCCTTAGAGCCCCAGATGCCACCAGTCATCTGACACCCAGAGCCTGGGCCAATGACTTTGTTTTCCCCATGGAAAATTGCCTCCATTTCTGGCCACTCGCCCTGACCAAGAGGGTGGTGCCCAGCAAGAAATTTGCAAGCTTTGCTGGATTGCTCCAAATCGAAAGCTGCCACTTGTTGTTGTTCTATTTCTCTAGAGTCCCATCATGCTGTTCTCAGATTGCTAAAGTCCATACCTCCTCGGTGTGTTCTTATGGCTGCAGATCTTCACAGCACAGACGCTTTCTTCTGCATGCTGTTCTTTCCCAGTTCAGGGCTCCTTCAAGGCTCTCCCTGAATGGCTACGCCGCCCCCTTTTATCCCAGTTCTCTTCAATGCTCACAGCTGCAGCCCATCAAGGACAACCAGGACCTGTGGGACAGATATTCAAATAGAATCCATTTCCTCTACTCTAGCCAGTAAGTACTACCCTACAAGTCCTCAGAACCCCAAAGGCCACCTTTCATCTGACACCCAGACCCTGGGGAAAGGACTTCTTTTTCCCATGGCAAATGGCCTCCCTTGGCAGCCACTCACCCTGGCAGAAAGTGGGAGCCTAGCTAGAATGATGCAATCGTTGCTGGATTTTTCCAAAAGAAAAGCTGGCAGCAACTAGGGCCCTGGAAGTACTTAGAGCCTCAAACGCCACCTTGAACATATTCCTGAGACCCTGGGGAAAGGACTTCGTTTTTCCCATGGAAAATGGCCTTCATTTGTGGCCACTTGGCCTGGCAGGCAGGGCGGTGCCAAGCCAGGAATCTACAAACTCTGCTGGATCCTTCCAGAATGAAAGCTGCCAGCAACTAGGACCCTGCAAGTCCTTAGAGCCCCAGATGCCACCAGTCATCTGACACCCAGAGCCTGGGCCAATGACTTCGTTTTCCCCATGGAAAATTGCCTCCATTTCTGGCCACTCGCCCTGACCAAGAGGGTGGTGCCCAGCAAGAAATTTGCAAGCTTTGCTGGATTGCTCCAAATCTAAAGCTGCCACTTGTTGTTGTTCTATTTCTCTAGAGTCCCATCATGCTGTTCTCAGATTGCTAAAGTCCATACCTCCTCGGTGTGTTCTTATGGCTGCAGATCTTCACAGCACAGACGCTTTCTTCTGCATGCTGTTCTTTCCCAGTTCAGGGCTCCTTCAAGGCTCTCCCTGAATGGCTACGCCGCCCCCTTTTATCCCAGTTCTCTTCAATGCTCACAGCTGCAGCCCATCAAGGACAACCAGGACCTGTGGGACAGATATTCAAATAGAATCCATTTCCTCTACTCTAGCCAGTAAGTACTACCCTACAAGTCCTCAGAACCCCAAAGGCCACCTTTCATCTGACACCCAGACCCTGGGGAAAGGACTTCTTTTTCCCATGGCAAATGGCCTCCCTTGGCAGCCACTCACCCTGGCAGAAAGTGGGAGCCTAGCTAGAATGATGCAATCGTTGCTGGATTTTTCCAAAAGAAAAGCTGGCAGCAACTAGGGCCCTGGAAGTACTTAGAGCCTCAAACGCCACCTTGAACATATTCCTGAGACCCTGGGGAAAGGACTTCGTTTTTCCCATGGAAAATGGCCTTCATTTGTGGCCACTTGGCCTGGCAGGCAGGGCGGTGCCAAGCCAGGAATCTACAAACTCTGCTGGATCCTTCCAGAACGAAAGCTGCCAGCAACTAGGACCCTGCAAGTCCTTAGAGCCCCAGATGCCACCAGTCATCTGACACCCAGAGCCTGGGCCAATGACTTTGTTTTCCCCATGGAAAATGGCCTCCATTTCTGGCCACTCGCCCTGACCAAGAGGGTGGTGCCCAGCAAGAAATTTGCAAGCTTTGCTGGATTGCTCCAAATCGAAAGCTGCCACTTGTTGTTGTTTTATTTCTCTAGAGTCCCATCATGCTGTTCTCAGATTGCTAAAGTCCATACCTCCTCGGTGTGTTCTTATGGCTGCAGATCTTCACAGCACAGACGCTTTCTTCTGCATGCTGTTCTTTCCCAGTTCAGGGCTCCTTCAAGGCTCTCCCTGAATGGCTACGCCGCCCCCTTTTATCCCAGTTCTCTTCAATGCTCACAGCTGCAGCCCATCAAGGACAACCAGGACCTGTGGGGCAAAGCCTCTAGACAGATATTCAAATAGAATCCATTTCCTCTACTCTAGCCAGTAAGTACTACCCTACAAGTCCTCAGAACCCCAAAGGCCACCTTTCATCTGACACCCAGACCCTGGGGAAAGGACTTCTTTTTCCCATGGCAAATGGCCTCCCTTGGCAGCCACTCACCCTGGCAGAAAGTGGGAGCCTAGCTAGAATGATGCAATCGTTGCTGGATTTTTCCAAAAGAAAAGCTGGCAGCAACTAGGGCCCTGGAAGTACTTAGAGCCTCAAACGCCACCTTGAACATATTCCTGAGACCCTGGGGAAAGGACTTCGTTTTTCCCATGGAAAATGGCCTTCATTTGTGGCCACTTGGCCTGGCAGGCAGGGCAGTGCCAAGCCAGGAATCTACAAACTCTGCTGGATCCTTCCAGAACGAAAGCTGCCAGCAACTAGGACCCTGCAAGTCCTTAGAGCCCCAGATGCCACCAGTCATCTGACACCCAGAGCCTGGGCCAATGACTTCGTTTTCCCCATGGAAAATTGCCTCCATTTCTGGCCACTCGCCCTGACCAAGAGGGTGGTGCCCAGCAAGAAATTTGCAAGCTTTGCTGGATTGCTCCAAATCTAAAGCTGCCACTTGTTGTTGTTCTATTTCTCTAGAGTCCCATCATGCTGTTCTCAGATTGCTAAAGTCCATACCTCCTCGGTGTGTTCTTATGGCTGCAGATCTTCACAGCACAGACGCTTTCTTCTGCATGCTGTTCTTTCCCAGTTCAGGGCTCCTTCAAGGCTCTCCCTGAATGGCTACGCCGCCCCCTTTTATCCCAGTTCTCTTCAATGCTCACAGCTGCAGCCCATCAAGGACAACCAGGACCTGTGGGACAGATATTCAAATAGAATCCATTTCCTCTACTCTAGCCAGTAAGTACTACCCTACAAGTCCTCAGAACCCCAAAGGCCACCTTTCATCTGACACCCAGACCCTGGGGAAAGGACTTCTTTTTCCCATGGCAAATGGCCTCCCTTGGCAGCCACTCACCCTGGCAGAAAGTGGGAGCCTAGCTAGAATGATGCAATCGTTGCTGGATTTTTCCAAAAGAAAAGCTGGCAGCAACTAGGGCCCTGGAAGTACTTAGAGCCTCAAACGCCACCTTGAACATATTACTGAGACCCTGGGGAAAGGACTTCGTTTTTCCCATGGAAAATGGCCTTCATTTCTGGCCACTTGGCCTGGCAGGCAGGGCAGTGCCAAGCCAGGAATCTACAAACTCTGCTGGATCCTTCCAGAACGAAAGCTGCCAGCAACTAGGACCCTGCAAGTCCTTACAGCCCCAGATGCCACCAGTCATCTGACACCCAGAGCCTGGGCCAATGACTTCGTTTTCCCCATGGAAAATGGCCTCCATTTCTGGCCACTCGCCCTGACCAAGAGGGTGGTGCCCAGCAAGAAATTTGCAAGCTTTGCTGGATTGCTCCAAATCGAAAGCTGCCACTTCTTGTTGTTTTATTTCTCTAGAGTCCCATCATGCTGTTCTCAGATTGCTAAAGTCCATACCTCCTCGGTGTGTTCTTATGGCTGCAGATCTTCACAGCACAGACGCTTTCTTCTGCATGCTGTTCTTTCCCAGTTCAGGGCTCCTTCAAGGCTCTCCCTGAATGGCTACGCCGCCCCCTTTTATCCCAGTTCTCTTCAATGCTCACAGCTGCAGCCCATCAAGGACAACCAGGACCTGTGGGGCAAAGCCTCTAGACAGATATTCAAATAGAATCCATTTCCTCTACTCTAGCCAGTAAGTACTACCCTACAAGTCCTCAGAACCCCAAAGGCCACCTTTCATCTGACACCCAGACCCTGGGGAAAGGACTTCTTTTTCCCATGGCAAATGGCCTCCCTTGGCAGCCACTCACCCTGGCAGAAAGTGGGAGCCTAGCTAGAATGATGCAATCGTTGCTGGATTTTTCCAAAAGAAAAGCTGGCAGCAACTAGGGCCCTGGAAGTACTTAGAGCCTCAAACGCCACCTTGAACATATTCCTGAGACCCTGGGGAAAGGACTTCGTTTTTCCCATGGAAAATGGCCTTCATTTGTGGCCACTTGGCCTGGCAGGCAGGGCAGTGCCAAGCCAGGAATCTACAAACTCTGCTGGATCCTTCCAGAACGAAAGCTGCCAGCAACTAGGACCCTGCAAGTCCTTAGAGCCCCAGATGCCACCAGTCATCTGACACCCAGAGCCTGGGCCAATGACTTTGTTTTCCCCATGGAAAATTGCCTCCATTTCTGGCCACTCGCCCTGACCAAGAGGGTGGTGCCCAGCAAGAAATTTGCAAGCTTTGCTGGATTGCTCCAAATCTAAAGCTGCCACTTGTTGTTGTTCTATTTCTCTAGAGTCCCATCATGCTGTTCTCAGATTGCTAAAGTCCATACCTCCTCGGTGTGTTCTTATGGCTGCAGATCTTCACAGCACAGACGCTTTCTTCTGCATGCTGTTCTTTCCCAGTTCAGGGCTCCTTCAAGGCTCTCCCTGAATGGCTACGCCGCCCCCTTTTATCCCAGTTCTCTTCAATGCTCACAGCTGCAGCCCATCAAGGACAACCAGGACCTGTGGGACAGATATTCAAATAGAATCCATTTCCTCTACTCTAGCCAGTAAGTACTACCCTACAAGTCCTCAGAACCCCAAAGGCCACCTTTCATCTGACACCCAGACCCTGGGGAAAGGACTTCTTTTTCCCATGGCAAATGGCCTCCCTTGGCAGCCACTCACCCTGGCAGAAAGTGGGAGCCTAGCTAGAATGATGCAATCGTTGCTGGATTTTTCCAAAAGAAAAGCTGGCAGCAACTAGGGCCCTGGAAGTACTTAGAGCCTCAAACGCCACCTTGAACATATTCCTGAGACCCTGGGGAAAGGACTTCGTTTTTCCCATGGAAAATGGCCTTCATTTGTGGCCACTTGGCCTGGCAGGCAGGGCAGTGCCAAGCCAGGAATCTACAAACTCTGCTGGATCCTTCCAGAACGAAAGCTGCCAGCAACTAGGACCCTGCAAGTCCTTAGAGCCCCAGATGCCACCAGTCATCTGACACCCAGAGCCTGGGCCAATGACTTCGTTTTCCCCATGGAAAATGGCCTCCATTTCTGGCCACTCGCCCTGACCAAGAGGGTGGTGCCCAGCAAGAAATTTGCAAGCTTTGCTGGATTGCTCCAAATCTAAAGCTACCACTTGTTGTTGTTCTATTTCTCTAGAGTCCCATCATGCTGTTCTCAGATTGCTAAAGTCCATACCTCCTCGGTGTGTTCTTATGGCTGCAGATCTTCACAGCACAGACGCTTTCTTCTGCATGCTGTTCTTTCCCAGTTCAGGGCTCCTTCAAGGCTCTCCCTGAATGGCTACGCCGCCCCCTTTTATCCCAGTTCTCTTCAATGCTCACAGCTGCAGCCCATCAAGGACAACCAGGACCTGTGGGACAGATATTCAAATAGAATCCATTTCCTCTACTCTAGCCAGTAAGTACTACCCTACAAGTCCTCAGAACCCCAAAGGCCACCTTTCATCTGACACCCAGACCCTGGGGAAAGGACTTCTTTTTCCCATGGCAAATGGCCTCCCTTGGCAGCCACTCACCCTGGCAGAAAGTGGGAGCCTAGCTAGAATGATGCAATCGTTGCTGGATTTTTCCAAAAGAAAAGCTGCCAGCAACTAGGGCCCTGGAAGTACTTAGAGCCTCAAACGCCACCTTGAACATATTCCTGAGACCCTGGGGAAAGGACTTCGTTTTTCCCATGGGAAATGGCCTTCATTTGTGGCCACTTGGCCTGGCAGGCAGGGCAGTGCCAAGCCAGGAATCTACAAACTCTGCTGGATCCTTCCAGAACGAAAGCTGCCAGCAACTAGGACCCTGCAAGTCCTTACAGCCCCAGATGCCACCAGTCATCTGACACCCAGAGCCTGGGCCAATGACTTCGTTTTCCCCATGGAAAATGGCCTCCATTTCTGGCCACTCGCCCTGACCAAGAGGGTGGTGCCCAGCAAGAAATTTGCAAGCTTTGCTGGATTGCTCCAAATCGAAAGCTACCACTTGTTGTTGTTCTATTTCTCTAGAGTCCCATCATGCTGTTCTCAGATTGCTAAAGTCCATACCTCCTCGGTGTGTTCTTATGGCTGCAGATCTTCACAGCACAGACGCTTTCTTCTGCATGCTGTTCTTTCCCAGTTCAGGGCTCCTTCAAGGCTCTCCCTGAATGGCTACGCCGCCCCCTTTTATCCCAGTTCTCTTCAATGCTCACAGCTGCAGCCCATCAAGGACAACCAGGACCTGTGGGGCAAAGCCTCTAGACAGATATTCAAATAGAATCCATTTCCTCTACTCTAGCCAGTAAGTACTACCCTACAAGTCCTCAGAACCCCAAAGGCCACCTTTCATCTGACACCCAGACCCTGGGGAAAGGACTTCTTTTTCCCATGGCAAATGGCCTCCCTTGGCAGCCACTCACCCTGGCAGAAAGTGGGAGCCTAGCTAGAATGATGCAATCGTTGCTGGATTTTTCCAAAAGAAAAGCTGCCAGCAACTAGGGCCCTGGAAGTACTTAGAGCCTCAAACGCCACCTTGAACATATTCCTGAGACCCTGGGGAAAGGACTTCGTTTTTCCCATGGAAAATGGCCTTCATTTGTGGCCACTTGGCCTGGCAGGCAGGGCAGTGCCAAGCCAGGAATCTACAAACTCTGCTGGATCCTTCCAGAACGAAAGCTGCCAGCAACTAGGACCCTGCAAGTCCTTAGAGCCCCAGATGCCACCAGTCATCTGACACCCAGAGCCTGGGCCAATGACTTCGTTTTCCCCATGGAAAATGGCCTCCATTTCTGGCCACTCGCCCTGACCAAGAGGGTGGTGCCCAGCAAGAAATTTGCAAGCTTTGCTGGATTGCTCCAAATCTAAAGCTACCACTTGTTGTTGTTCTATTTCTCTAGAGTCCCATCATGCTGTTCTCAGATTGCTAAAGTCCATACCTCCTCGGTGTGTTCTTATGGCTGCAGATCTTCACAGCACAGACGCTTTCTTCTGCATGCTGTTCTTTCCCAGTTCAGGGCTCCTTCAAGGCTCTCCCTGAATGGCTACGCCGCCCCCTTTTATCCCAGTTCTCTTCAATGCTCACAGCTGCAGCCCATCAAGGACAACCAGGACCTGTGGGACAGATATTCAAATAGAATCCATTTCCTCTACTCTAGCCAGTAAGTACTACCCTACAAGTCCTCAGAACCCCAAAGGCCACCTTTCATCTGACACCCAGACCCTGGGGAAAGGACTTCTTTTTCCCATGGCAAATGGCCTCCCTTGGCAGCCACTCACCCTGGCAGAAAGTGGGAGCCTAGCTAGAATGATGCAATCGTTGCTGGATTTTTCCAAAAGAAAAGCTGCCAGCAACTAGGGCCCTGGAAGTACTTAGAGCCTCAAACGCCACCTTGAACATATTCCTGAGACCCTGGGGAAAGGACTTCGTTTTTCCCATGGGAAATGGCCTTCATTTGTGGCCACTTGGCCTGGCAGGCAGGGCAGTGCCAAGCCAGGAATCTACAAACTCTGCTGGATCCTTCCAGAACGAAAGCTGCCAGCAACTAGGACCCTGCAAGTCCTTACAGCCCCAGATGCCACCAGTCATCTGACACCCAGAGCCTGGGCCAATGACTTCGTTTTCCCCATGGAAAATGGCCTCCATTTCTGGCCACTCGCCCTGACCAAGAGGGTGGTGCCCAGCAAGAAATTTGCAAGCTTTGCTGGATTGCTCCAAATCGAAAGCTACCACTTGTTGTTGTTCTATTTCTCTAGAGTCCCATCATGCTGTTCTCAGATTGCTAAAGTCCATACCTCCTCGGTGTGTTCTTATGGCTGCAGATCTTCACAGCACAGACGCTTTCTTCTGCATGCTGTTCTTTCCCAGTTCAGGGCTCCTTCAAGGCTCTCCCTGAATGGCTACGCCGCCCCCTTTTATCCCAGTTCTCTTCAATGCTCACAGCTGCAGCCCATCAAGGACAACCAGGACCTGTGGGGCAAAGCCTCTAGACAGATATTCAAATAGAATCCATTTCCTCTACTCTAGCCAGTAAGTACTACCCTACAAGTCCTCAGAACCCCAAAGGCCACCTTTCATCTGACACCCAGACCCTGGGGAAAGGACTTCTTTTTCCCATGGCAAATGGCCTCCCTTGGCAGCCACTCACCCTGGCAGAAAGTGGGAGCCTAGCTAGAATGATGCAATCGTTGCTGGATTTTTCCAAAAGAAAAGCTGCCAGCAACTAGGGCCCTGGAAGTACTTAGAGCCTCAAACGCCACCTTGAACATATTCCTGAGACCCTGGGGAAAGGACTTCGTTTTTCCCATGGAAAATGGCCTTCATTTGTGGCCACTTGGCCTGGCAGGCAGGGCAGTGCCAAGCCAGGAATCTACAAACTCTGCTGGATCCTTCCAGAACGAAAGCTGCCAGCAACTAGGACCCTGCAAGTCCTTAGAGCCCCAGATGCCACCAGTCATCTGACACCCAGAGCCTGGGCCAATGACTTCGTTTTCCCCATGGAAAATGGCCTCCATTTCTGGCCACTCGCCCTGACCAAGAGGGTGGTGCCCAGCAAGAAATTTGCAAGCTTTGCTGGATTGCTCCAAATCTAAAGCTACCACTTGTTGTTGTTCTATTTCTCTAGAGTCCCATCATGCTGTTCTCAGATTGCTAAAGTCCATACCTCCTCGGTGTGTTCTTATGGCTGCAGATCTTCACAGCACAGACGCTTTCTTCTGCATGCTGTTCTTTCCCAGTTCAGGGCTCCTTCAAGGCTCTCCCTGAATGGCTACGCCGCCCCCTTTTATCCCAGTTCTCTTCAATGCTCACAGCTGCAGCCCATCAAGGACAACCAGGACCTGTGGGACAGATATTCAAATAGAATCCATTTCCTCTACTCTAGCCAGTAAGTACTACCCTACAAGTCCTCAGAACCCCAAAGGCCACCTTTCATCTGACACCCAGACCCTGGGGAAAGGACTTCTTTTTCCCATGGCAAATGGCCTCCCTTGGCAGCCACTCACCCTGGCAGAAAGTGGGAGCCTAGCTAGAATGATGCAATCGTTGCTGGATTTTTCCAAAAGAAAAGCTGGCAGCAACTAGGGCCCTGGAAGTACTTAGAGCCTCAAACGCCACCTTGAACATATTCCTGAGACCCTGGGGAAAGGACTTCGTTTTTCCCATGGAAAATGGCCTTCATTTGTGGCCACTTGGCCTGGCAGGCAGGGCAGTGCCAAGCCAGGAATCTACAAACTCTGCTGGATCCTTCCAGAACGAAAGCTGCCAGCAACTAGGACCCTGCAAGTCCTTAGAGCCCCAGATGCCACCAGTCATCTGACACCCAGAGCCTGGGCCAATGACTTTGTTTTCCCCATGGAAAATTGCCTCCATTTCTGGCCACTCGCCCTGACCAAGAGGGTGGTGCCCAGCAAGAAATTTGCAAGCTTTGCTGGATTGCTCCAAATCGAAAGCTGCCACTTGTTGTTGTTCTATTTCTCTAGAGTCCCATCATGCTGTTCTCAGATTGCTAAAGTCCATACCTCCTCGGTGTGTTCTTATGGCTGCAGATCTTCACAGCACAGACGCTTTCTTCTGCATGCTGTTCTTTCCCAGTTCAGGGCTCCTTCAAGGCTCTCCCTGAATGGCTACGCCGCCCCCTTTTATCCCAGTTCTCTTCAATGCTCACAGCTGCAGCCCATCAAGGACAACCAGGACCTGTGGGACAGATATTCAAATAGAATCCATTTCCTCTACTCTAGCCAGTAAGTACTACCCTACAAGTCCTCAGAACCCCAAAGGCCACCTTTCATCTGACACCCAGACCCTGGGGAAAGGACTTCTTTTTCCCATGGCAAATGGCCTCCCTTGGCAGCCACTCACCCTGGCAGAAAGTGGGAGCCTAGCTAGAATGATGCAATCGTTGCTGGATTTTTCCAAAAGAAAAGCTGGCAGCAACTAGGGCCCTGGAAGTACTTAGAGCCTCAAACGCCACCTTGAACATATTACTGAGACCCTGGGGAAAGGACTTCGTTTTTCCCATGGAAAATGGCCTTCATTTCTGGCCACTTGGCCTGGCAGGCAGGGCAGTGCCAAGCCAGGAATCTACAAACTGTGCTGGATCCTTCCAGAACGAAAGCTGCCAGCAACTAGGACCCTGCAAGTCCTTAGAGCCCCAGATGCCACCAGTCATCTGACACCCAGAGCCTGGGCCAATGACTTCGTTTTCCCCATGGAAAATGGCCTCCATTTCTGGCCACTCGCCCTGACCAAGAGGGTGGTGCCCAGCAAGAAATTTGCAAGCTTTGCTGGATTGCTCCAAATCGAAAGCTGCCACTTCTTGTTGTTTTATTTCTCTAGAGTCCCATCATGCTGTTCTCAGATTGCTAAAGTCCATACCTCCTCGGTGTGTTCTTATGGCTGCAGATCTTCACAGCACAGACGCTTTCTTCTGCATGCTGTTCTTTCCCAGTTCAGGGCTCCTTCAAGGCTCTCCCTGAATGGCTACGCCGCCCCCTTTTATCCCAGTTCTCTTCAATGCTCACAGCTGCAGCCCATCAAGGACAACCAGGACCTGTGGGGCAAAGCCTCTAGACAGATATTCAAATAGAATCCATTTCCTCTACTCTAGCCAGTAAGTACTACCCTACAAGTCCTCAGAACCCCAAAGGCCACCTTTCATCTGACACCCAGACCCTGGGGAAAGGACTTCTTTTTCCCATGGCAAATGGCCTCCCTTGGCAGCCACTCACCCTGGCAGAAAGTGGGAGCCTAGCTAGAATGATGCAATCGTTGCTGGATTTTTCCAAAAGAAAAGCTGCCAGCAACTAGGGCCCTGGAAGTACTTAGAGCCTCAAACGCCACCTTGAACATATTCCTGAGACCCTGGGGAAAGGACTTCGTTTTTCCCATGGAAAATGGCCTTCATTTGTGGCCACTTGGCCTGGCAGGCAGGGCAGTGCCAAGCCAGGAATCTACAAACTCTGCTGGATCCTTCCAGAACGAAAGCTGCCAGCAACTAGGACCCTGCAAGTCCTTAGAGCCCCAGATGCCACCAGTCATCTGACACCCAGAGCCTGGGCCAATGACTTCGTTTTCCCCATGGAAAATGGCCTCCATTTCTGGCCACTCGCCCTGACCAAGAGGGTGGTGCCCAGCAAGAAATTTGCAAGCTTTGCTGGATTGCTCCAAATCTAAAGCTGCCACTTGTTGTTGTTCTATTTCTCTAGAGTCCCATCATGCTGTTCTCAGATTGCTAAAGTCCATACCTCCTCGGTGTGTTCTTATGGCTGCAGATCTTCACAGCACAGACGCTTTCTTCTGCATGCTGTTCTTTCCCAGTTCAGGGCTCCTTCAAGGCTCTCCCTGAATGGCTACGCCGCCCCCTTTTATCCCAGTTCTCTTCAATGCTCACAGCTGCAGCCCATCAAGGACAACCAGGACCTGTGGGACAGATATTCAAATAGAATCCATTTCCTCTACTCTAGCCAGTAAGTACTACCCTACAAGTCCTCAGAACCCCAAAGGCCACCTTTCATCTGACACCCAGACCCTGGGGAAAGGACTTCTTTTTCCCATGGCAAATGGCCTCCCTTGGCAGCCACTCACCCTGGCAGAAAGTGGGAGCCTAGCTAGAATGATGCAATCGTTGCTGGATTTTTCCAAAAGAAAAGCTGCCAGCAACTAGGGCCCTGGAAGTACTTAGAGCCTCAAACGCCACCTTGAACATATTCCTGAGACCCTGGGGAAAGGACTTCGTTTTTCCCATGGAAAATGGCCTTCATTTGTGGCCACTTGGCCTGGCAGGCAGGGCAGTGCCAAGCCAGGAATCTACAAACTCTGCTGGATCCTTCCAGAACGAAAGCTGCCAGCAACTAGGACCCTGCAAGTCCTTAGAGCCCCAGATGCCACCAGTCATCTGACACCCAGAGCCTGGGCCAATGACTTCGTTTTCCCCATGGAAAATGGCCTCCATTTCTGGCCACTCGCCCTGACCAAGAGGGTGGTGCCCAGCAAGAAATTTGCAAGCTTTGCTGGATTGCTCCAAATCTAAAGCTACCACTTGTTGTTGTTCTATTTCTCTAGAGTCCCATCATGCTGTTCTCAGATTGCTAAAGTCCATACCTCCTCGGTGTGTTCTTATGGCTGCAGATCTTCACAGCACAGACGCTTTCTTCTGCATGCTGTTCTTTCCCAGTTCAGGGCTCCTTCAAGGCTCTCCCTGAATGGCTACGCCGCCCCCTTTTATCCCAGTTCTCTTCAATGCTCACAGCTGCAGCCCATCAAGGACAACCAGGACCTGTGGGACAGATATTCAAATAGAATCCATTTCCTCTACTCTAGCCAGTAAGTACTACCCTACAAGTCCTCAGAACCCCAAAGGCCACCTTTCATCTGACACCCAGACCCTGGGGAAAGGACTTCTTTTTCCCATGGCAAATGGCCTCCCTTGGCAGCCACTCACCCTGGCAGAAAGTGGGAGCCTAGCTAGAATGATGCAATCGTTGCTGGATTTTTCCAAAAGAAAAGCTGGCAGCAACTAGGGCCCTGGAAGTACTTAGAGCCTCAAACGCCACCTTGAACATATTCCTGAGACCCTGGGGAAAGGACTTCGTTTTTCCCATGGAAAATGGCCTTCATTTCTGGCCACTTGGCCTGGCAGGCAGGGCAGTGCCAAGCCAGGAATCTACAAACTGTGCTGGATCCTTCCAGAACGAAAGCTGCCAGCAACTAGGACCCTGCAAGTCCTTACAGCCCCAGATGCCACCAGTCATCTGACACCCAGAGCCTGGGCCAATGACTTCGTTTTCCCCATGGAAAATGGCCTCCATTTCTGGCCACTCGCCCTGACCAAGAGGGTGGTGCCCAGCAAGAAATTTGCAAGCTTTGCTGGATTGCTCCAAATCTAAAGCTACCACTTGTTGTTGTTCTATTTCTCTAGAGTCCCATCATGCTGTTCTCAGATTGCTAAAGTCCATACCTCCTCGGTGTGTTCTTATGGCTGCAGATCTTCACAGCACAGACGCTTTCTTCTGCATGCTGTTCTTTCCCAGTTCAGGGCTCCTTCAAGGCTCTCCCTGAATGGCTAAGCCGCCCCCTTTTATCCCAGTTCTCTTCAATGCTCACAGCTGCAGCCCATCAAGGACAACCAGGACCTGTGGGGCAAAGCCTCTAGACAGATATTCAAATAGAATCCATTTCCTCTACTCTAGCCAGTAAGTACTACCCTACAAGTCCTCAGAACCCCAAAGGCCACCTTTCATCTGACACCCAGACCCTGGGAAAGGACTTCTTTTTCCCATGGCAAATGGCCTCCCTTGGCAGCCACTCACCCTGGCAGAAAGTGGGAGCCTAGCTAGAATGATGCAATCGTTGCTGGATTTTTCCAAAAGAAAAGCTGGCAGCAACTAGGGCCCTGGAAGTACTTAGAGCCTCAAACGCCACCTTGAACATATTCCTGAGACCCTGGGGAAAGGACTTCGTTTTTCCCATGGAAAATGGCCTTCATTTGTGGCCACTTGGCCTGGCAGGCAGGGCAGTGCCAAGCCAGGAATCTACAAACTCTGCTGGATCCTTCCAGAACGAAAGCTGCCAGCAACTAGGACCCTGCAAGTCCTTAGAGCCCCAGATGCCACCTGTCATCTGACACCCAGAGCCTGGGCCAATGACTTCGTTTTCCCCATGGAAAATGGCCTCCATTTCTGGCCACTCGCCCTGACCAAGAGGGTGGTGCCCAGCAAGAAATTTGCAAGCTTTGCTGGATTGCTCCAAATCGAAAGCTGCCACTTGTTGTTGTTCTATTTCTCTAGAGTCCCATCATGCTGTTCTCAGATTGCTAAAGTCCATACCTCCTCGGTGTGTTCTTATGGCTGCAGATCTTCACAGCACAGACGCTTTCTTCTGCATGCTGTTCTTTCCCAGTTCAGGGCTCCTTCAAGGCTCTCCCTGAATGGCTACGCCGCCCCCTTTTATCCCAGTTCTCTTCAATGCTCACAGCTGCAGCCCATCAAGGACAACCAGGACCTGTGGGGCAAAGCCTCTAGACAGATATTCAAATAGAATCCATTTCCTCTACTCTAGCCAGTAAGTACTACCCTACAAGTCCTCAGAACCCCAAAGGCCACCTTTCATCTGACACCCAGACCCTGGGGAAAGGACTTCTTTTTCCCATGGCAAATGGCCTCCCTTGGCAGCCACTCACCCTGGCAGAAAGTGGGAGCCTAGCTAGAATGATGCAATCGTTGCTGGATTTTTCCAAAAGAAAAGCTGGCAGCAACTAGGGCCCTGGAAGTACTTAGAGCCTCAAACGCCACCTTGAACATATTCCTGAGACCCTGGGGAAAGGACTTCGTTTTTCCCATGGAAAATGGCCTTCATTTCTGGCCACTTGGCCTGGCAGGCAGGCAGTGCCAAGCCAGGAATCTACAAACTGTGCTGGATCCTTCCAGAACGAAAGCTGCCAGCAACTAGGACCCTGCAAGTCCTTACAGCCCCAGATGCCACCAGTCATCTGACACCCAGAGCCTGGGCCAATGACTTCGTTTTCCCCATGGAAAATTGCCTCCATTTCTGGCCACTCGCCCTGACCAAGAGGGTGGTGCCCAGCAAGAAATTTGCAAGCTTTGCTGGATTGCTCCAAATCTAAAGCTGCCACTTGTTGTTGTTCTATTTCTCTAGAGTCCCATCATGCTGTTCTCAGATTGCTAAAGTCCATACCTCCTCGGTGTGTTCTTATGGCTGCAGATCTTCACAGCACAGACGCTTTCTTCTGCATGCTGTTCTTTCCCAGTTCAGGGCTCCTTCAAGGCTCTCCCTGAATGGCTACGCCGCCCCCTTTTATCCCAGTTCTCTTCAATGCTCACAGCTGCAGCCCATCAAGGACAACCAGGACCTGTGGGACAGATATTCAAATAGAATCCATTTCCTCTACTCTAGCCAGTAAGTACTACCCTACAAGTCCTCAGAACCCCAAAGGCCACCTTTCATCTGACACCCAGACCCTGGGGAAAGGACTTCTTTTTCCCATGGCAAATGGCCTCCCTTGGCAGCCACTCACCCTGGCAGAAAGTGGGAGCCTAGCTAGAATGATGCAATCGTTGCTGGATTTTTCCAAAAGAAAAGCTGGCAGCAACTAGGGCCCTGGAAGTACTTAGAGCCTCAAACGCCACCTTGAACATATTCCTGAGACCCTGGGAAAGGACTTCGTTTTTCCCATGGAAAATGGCCTTCATTTGTGGCCACTTGGCCTGGCAGGCAGGGCGGTGCCAAGCCAGGAATCTACAAACTCTGCTGGATCCTTCCAGAACGAAAGCTGCCAGCAACTAGGACCCTGCAAGTCCTTAGAGCCCCAGATGCCACCAGTCATCTGACACCCAGAGCCTGGGCCAATGACTTTGTTTTCCCCATGGAAAATGGCCTCCATTTCTGGCCACTCGCCCTGACCAAGAGGGTGGTGCCCAGCAAGAAATTTGCAAGCTTTGCTGGATTGCTCCAAATCGAAAGCTGCCACTTGTTGTTGTTTTATTTCTCTAGAGTCCCATCATGCTGTTCTCAGATTGCTAAAGTCCATACCTCCTCGGTGTGTTCTTATGGCTGCAGATCTTCACAGCACAGACGCTTTCTTCTGCATGCTGTTCTTTCCCAGTTCAGGGCTCCTTCAAGGCTCTCCCTGAATGGCTACGCCGCCCCCTTTTATCCCAGTTCTCTTCAATGCTCACAGCTGCAGCCCATCAAGGACAACCAGGACCTGTGGGGCAAAGCCTCTAGACAGATATTCAAATAGAATCCATTTCCTCTACTCTAGCCAGTAAGTACTACCCTACAAGTCCTCAGAACCCCAAAGGCCACCTTTCATCTGACACCCAGACCCTGGGGAAAGGACTTCTTTTTCCCATGGCAAATGGCCTCCCTTGGCAAGCCACTCACCCTGGCAGAAAGTGGGAGCCTAGCTAGAATGATGCAATCGTTGCTGGATTTTTCCAAAAGAAAAGCTGGCAGCAACTAGGGCCCTGGAAGTACTTAGAGCCTCAAACGCCACCTTGAACATATTCCTGAGACCCTGGGGAAAGGACTTCGTTTTTCCCATGGAAAATGGCCTTCATTTCTGGCCACTTGGCCTGGCAGGCAGGGCAGTGCCAAGCCAGGAATCTACAAACTCTGCTGGATCCTTCCAGAACGAAAGCTGCCAGCAACTAGGACCCTGCAAGTCCTTAGAGCCCCAGATGCCACCAGTCATCTGACACCCAGAGCCTGGGCCAATGACTTCGTTTTCCCCATGGAAAATTGCCTCCATTTCTGGCCACTCGCCCTGACCAAGAGGGTGGTGCCCAGCAAGAAATTTGCAAGCTTTGCTGGATTGCTCCAAATCTAAAGCTGCCACTTGTTGTTGTTCTATTTCTCTAGAGTCCCATCATGCTGTTCTCAGATTGCTAAAGTCCATACCTCCTCGGTGTGTTCTTATGGCTGCAGATCTTCACAGCACAGACGCTTTCTTCTGCATGCTGTTCTTTCCCAGTTCAGGGCTCCTTCAAGGCTCTCCCTGAATGGCTACGCCGCCCCCTTTTATCCCAGTTCTCTTCAATGCTCACAGCTGCAGCCCATCAAGGACAACCAGGACCTGTGGGACAGATATTCAAATAGAATCCATTTCCTCTACTCTAGCCAGTAAGTACTACCCTACAAGTCCTCAGAACCCCAAAGGCCACCTTTCATCTGACACCCAGACCCTGGGGAAAGGACTTCTTTTTCCCATGGCAAATGGCCTCCCTTGGCAGCCACTCACCCTGGCAGAAAGTGGGAGCCTAGCTAGAATGATGCAATCGTTGCTGGATTTTTCCAAAAGAAAAGCTGGCAGCAACTAGGGCCCTGGAAGTACTTAGAGCCTCAAACGCCACCTTGAACATATTACTGAGACCCTGGGGAAAGGACTTCGTTTTTCCCATGGAAAATGGCCTTCATTTCTGGCCACTTGGCCTGGCAGGCAGGGCAGTGCCAAGCCAGGAATCTACAAACTCTGCTGGATCCTTCCAGAACGAAAGCTGCCAGCAACTAGGACCCTGCAAGTCCTTACAGCCCCAGATGCCACCAGTCATCTGACACCCAGAGCCTGGGCCAATGACTTCGTTTTCCCCATGGAAAATGGCCTCCATTTCTGGCCACTCGCCCTGACCAAGAGGGTGGTGCCCAGCAAGAAATTTGCAAGCTTTGCTGGATTGCTCCAAATCGAAAGCTGCCACTTCTTGTTGTTTTATTTCTCTAGAGTCCCATCATGCTGTTCTCAGATTGCTAAAGTCCATACCTCCTCGGTGTGTTCTTATGGCTGCAGATCTTCACAGCACAGACGCTTTCTTCTGCATGCTGTTCTTTCCCAGTTCAGGGCTCCTTCAAGGCTCTCCCTGAATGGCTACGCCGCCCCCTTTTATCCCAGTTCTCTTCAATGCTCACAGCTGCAGCCCATCAAGGACAACCAGGACCTGTGGGGCAAAGCCTCTAGACAGATATTCAAATAGAATCCATTTCCTCTACTCTAGCCAGTAAGTACTACCCTACAAGTCCTCAGAACCCCAAAGGCCACCTTTCATCTGACACCCAGACCCTGGGGAAAGGACTTCTTTTTCCCATGGCAAATGGCCTCCCTTGGCAGCCACTCACCCTGGCAGAAAGTGGGAGCCTAGCTAGAATGATGCAATCGTTGCTGGATTTTTCCAAAAGAAAAGCTGGCAGCAACTAGGGCCCTGGAAGTACTTAGAGCCTCAAACGCCACCTTGAACATATTCCTGAGACCTGGGGAAAGGACTTCGTTTTTCCCATGGAAAATGGCCTTCATTTGTGGCCACTTGGCCTGGCAGGCAGGGCAGTGCCAAGCCAGGAATCTACAAACTCTGCTGGATCCTTCCAGAACGAAAGCTGCCAGCAACTAGGACCCTGCAAGTCCTTAGAGCCCCAGATGCCACCAGTCATCTGACACCCAGAGCCTGGGCCAATGACTTTGTTTTCCCCATGGAAAATTGCCTCCATTTCTGGCCACTCGCCCTGACCAAGAGGGTGGTGCCCAGCAAGAAATTTGCAAGCTTTGCTGGATTGCTCCAAATCTAAGCTGCCACTTGTTGTTGTTCTATTTCTCTAGAGTCCCATCATGCTGTTCTCAGATTGCTAAAGTCCATACCTCCTCGGTGTGTTCTTATGGCTGCAGATCTTCACAGCACAGACGCTTTCTTCTGCATGCTGTTCTTTCCCAGTTCAGGGCTCCTTCAAGGCTCTCCCTGAATGGCTACGCCGCCCCCTTTTATCCCAGTTCTCTTCAATGCTCACAGCTGCAGCCCATCAAGGACAACCAGGACCTGTGGGACAGATATTCAAATAGAATCCATTTCCTCTACTCTAGCCAGTAAGTACTACCCTACAAGTCCTCAGAACCCCAAAGGCCACCTTTCATCTGACACCCAGACCCTGGGGAAAGGACTTCTTTTTCCCATGGCAAATGGCCTCCCTTGCAGCCACTCACCCTGGCAGAAAGTGGGAGCCTAGCTAGAATGATGCAATCGTTGCTGGATTTTTCCAAAAGAAAAGCTGGCAGCAACTAGGGCCCTGGAAGTACTTAGAGCCTCAAACGCCACCTTGAACATATTCCTGAGACCCTGGGGAAAGGACTTCGTTTTCCCATGGAAAATGGCCTTCATTTGTGGCCACTTGGCCTGGCAGGCAGGGCAGTGCCAAGCCAGGAATCTACAAACTCTGCTGGATCCTTCCAGAACGAAAGCTGCCAGCAACTAGGGACCCTGCAAGTCCTTAGAGCCCCAGATGCCACCAGTCATCTGACACCCAGAGCCTGGGCCAATGACTTCGTTTTCCCCATGGAAAATGGCCTCCATTTCTGGCCACTCGCCCTGACCAAGAGGGTGGTGCCCAGCAAGAAATTTGCAAGCTTTGCTGGATTGCTCCAAATCTAAAGCTACCACTTGTTGTTGTTCTATTTCTCTAGAGTCCCATCATGCTGTTCTCAGATTGCTAAAGTCCATACCTCCTCGGTGTGTTCTTATGGCTGCAGATCTTCACAGCACAGACGCTTTCTTCTGCATGCTGTTCTTTCCCAGTTCAGGGCTCCTTCAAGGCTCTCCCTGAATGGCTACGCCGCCCCCTTTTATCCCAGTTCTCTTCAATGCTCACAGCTGCAGCCCATCAAGGACAACCAGGACCTGTGGGACAGATATTCAAATAGAATCCATTTCCTCTACTCTAGCCAGTAAGTACTACCCTACAAGTCCTCAGAACCCCAAAGGCCACCTTTCATCTGACACCCAGACCCTGGGGAAAGGACTTCTTTTTCCCATGGCAAATGGCCTCCCTTGGCAGCCACTCACCCTGGCAGAAAGTGGGAGCCTAGCTAGAATGATGCAATCGTTGCTGGATTTTTCCAAAAGAAAAGCTGCCAGCAACTAGGGCCCTGGAAGTACTTAGAGCCTCAAACGCCACCTTGAACATATTCCTGAGACCCTGGGGAAAGGACTTCGTTTTTCCCATGGAAATGGCCTTCATTTGTGGCCACTTGGCCTGGCAGGCAGGGCAGTGCCAAGCCAGGAATCTACAAACTCTGCTGGATCCTTCCAGAACGAAAGCTGCCAGCAACTAGGACCCTGCAAGTCCTTACAGCCCCAGATGCCACCAGTCATCTGACACCCAGAGCCTGGGCCAATGACTTCGTTTTCCCCATGGAAAATGGCCTCCATTTCTGGCCACTCGCCCTGACCAAGAGGGTGGTGCCCAGCAAGAAATTTGCAAGCTTTGCTGGATTGCTCCAAATCGAAAGCTACCACTTGTTGTTGTTCTATTTCTCTAGAGTCCCATCATGCTGTTCTCAGATTGCTAAAGTCCATACCTCCTCGGTGTGTTCTTATGGCTGCAGATCTTCACAGCACAGACGCTTTCTTCTGCATGCTGTTCTTTCCCAGTTCAGGGCTCCTTCAAGGCTCTCCCTGAATGGCTACGCCGCCCCCTTTTATCCCAGTTCTCTTCAATGCTCACAGCTGCAGCCCATCAAGGACAACCAGGACCTGTGGGCAAAGCCTCTAGACAGATATTCAAATAGAATCCATTTCCTCTACTCTAGCCAGTAAGTACTACCCTACAAGTCCTCAGAACCCCAAAGGCCACCTTTCATCTGACACCCAGACCCTGGGGAAAGGACTTCTTTTTCCCATGGCAAATGGCCTCCCTTGGCAGCCACTCACCCTGGCAGAAAGTGGGAGCCTAGCTAGAATGATGCAATCGTTGCTGGATTTTTCCAAAAGAAAAGCTGCCAGCAACTAGGGCCCTGGAAGTACTTAGAGCCTCAAACGCCACCTTGAACATATTCCTGAGACCCTGGGGAAAGGACTTCGTTTTTCCCATGGAAAATGGCCTTCATTTGTGGCCACTTGGCTGGCAGGCAGGGCAGTGCCAAGCCAGGAATCTACAAACTCTGCTGGATCCTTCCAGAACGAAAGCTGCCAGCAACTAGGACCCTGCAAGTCCTTAGAGCCCCAGATGCCACCAGTCATCTGACACCCAGAGCCTGGGCCAATGACTTCGTTTTCCCCATGGAAAATGGCCTCCATTTCTGGCCACTCGCCCTGACCAAGAGGGTGGTGCCCAGCAAGAAATTTGCAAGCTTTGCTGGATTGCTCCAAATCTAAAGCTACCACTTGTTGTTGTTCTATTTCTCTAGAGTCCCATCATGCTGTTCTCAGATTGCTAAAGTCCATACCTCCTCGGTGTGTTCTTATGGCTGCAGATCTTCACAGCACAGACGCTTTCTTCTGCATGCTGTTCTTTCCCAGTTCAGGGCTCCTTCAAGGCTCTCCCTGAATGGCTACGCCGCCCCCTTTTATCCCAGTTCTCTTCAATGCTCACAGCTGCAGCCCATCAAGGACAACCAGGACCTGTGGGACAGATATTCAAATAGAATCCATTTCCTCTACTCTAGCCAGTAAGTACTACCCTACAAGTCCTCAGAACCCCAAAGGCCACCTTTCATCTGACACCCAGACCCTGGGGAAAGGACTTCTTTTTCCCATGGCAAATGGCCTCCCTTGGCAGCCACTCACCCTGGCAGAAAGTGGGAGCCTAGCTAGAATGATGCAATCGTTGCTGGATTTTTCCAAAAGAAAAGCTGCCAGCAACTAGGGCCCTGGAAGTACTTAGAGCCTCAAACGCCACCTTGAACATATTCCTGAGACCCTGGGGAAAGGACTTCGTTTTTCCCATGGAAATGGCCTTCATTTGTGGCCACTTGGCCTGGCAGGCAGGGCAGTGCCAAGCCAGGAATCTACAAACTCTGCTGGATCCTCCAGAACGAAAGCTGCCAGCAACTAGGACCCTGCAAGTCCTTACAGCCCCAGATGCCACCAGTCATCTGACACCCAGAGCCTGGGCCAATGACTTCGTTTTCCCCATGGAAAATGGCCTCCATTTCTGGCCACTCGCCCTGACCAAGAGGGTGGTGCCCAGCAAGAAATTTGCAAGCTTTGCTGGATTGCTCCAAATCGAAAGCTACCACTTGTTGTTGTTCTATTTCTCTAGAGTCCCATCATGCTGTTCTCAGATTGCTAAAGTCCATACCTCCTCGGTGTGTTCTTATGGCTGCAGATCTTCACAGCACAGACGCTTTCTTCTGCATGCTGTTCTTTCCCAGTTCAGGGCTCCTTCAAGGCTCTCCCTGAATGGCTACGCCGCCCCCTTTTATCCCAGTTCTCTTCAATGCTCACAGCTGCAGCCCATCAAGGACAACCAGGACCTGTGGGGCAAAGCCTCTAGACAGATATTCAAATAGAATCCATTTCCTCTACTCTAGCCAGTAAGTACTACCCTACAAGTCCTCAGAACCCCAAAGGCCACCTTTCATCTGACACCCAGACCCTGGGGAAAGGACTTCTTTTTCCCATGGCAAATGGCCTCCCTTGGCAGCCACTCACCCTGGCAGAAAGTGGGAGCCTAGCTAGAATGATGCAATCGTTGCTGGATTTTTCCAAAAGAAAAGCTGCCAGCAACTAGGGCCCTGGAAGTACTTAGAGCCTCAAACGCCACCTTGAACATATTCCTGAGACCCTGGGGAAAGGACTTCGTTTTTCCCATGGAAAATGGCCTTCATTTGTGGCCACTTGGCCTGGCAGGCAGGGCAGTGCCAAGCCAGGAATCTACAAACTCTGCTGGATCCTTCCAGAACGAAAGCTGCCAGCAACTAGGACCCTGCAAGTCCTTAGAGCCCCAGATGCCACCAGTCATCTGACACCCAGAGCCTGGGCCAATGACTTCGTTTTCCCCATGGAAAATGGCCTCCATTTCTGGCCACTCGCCCTGACCAAGAGGGTGGTGCCCAGCAAGAAATTTGCAAGCTTTGCTGGATTGCTCCAAATCTAAAGCTACCACTTGTTGTTGTTCTATTTCTCTAGAGTCCCATCATGCTGTTCTCAGATTGCTAAAGTCCATACCTCCTCGGTGTGTTCTTATGGCTGCAGAATCTTCACAGCACAGACGCTTTCTTCTGCATGCTGTTCTTTCCCAGTTCAGGGCTCCTTCAAGGCTCTCCCTGAATGGCTACGCCGCCCCCTTTTATCCCAGTTCTCTTCAATGCTCACAGCTGCAGCCCATCAAGGACAACCAGGACCTGTGGGGACAGATATTCAAATAGAATCCATTTCCTCTACTCTAGCCAGTAAGTACTACCCTACAAGTCCTCAGAACCCCAAAGGCCACCTTTCATCTGACACCCAGACCCTGGGAAAGGACTTCTTTTTCCCATGGCAAATGGCCTCCCTTGGCAGCCACTCACCCTGGCAGAAAGTGGGAGCCTAGCTAGAATGATGCAATCGTTGCTGGATTTTTCCAAAAGAAAAGCTGGCAGCAACTAGGGCCCTGGAAGTACTTAGAGCCTCAAACGCCACCTTGAACATATTCCTGAGACCCTGGGGAAAGGACTTCGTTTTTCCCATGGAAAATGGCCTTCATTTGTGGCCACTTGGCCTGGCAGGCAGGGCAGTGCCAAGCCAGGAATCTACAAACTCTGCTGGATCCTTCCAGAACGAAAGCTGCCAGCAACTAGGACCCTGCAAGTCCTTAGAGCCCCAGATGCCACCAGTCATCTGACACCCAGAGCCTGGGCCAATGACTTTGTTTTCCCCATGGAAAATTGCCTCCATTTCTGGCCACTCGCCCTGACCAAGAGGGTGGTGCCCAGCAAGAAATTTGCAAGCTTTGCTGGATTGCTCCAAATCGAAAGCTGCCACTTGTTGTTGTTCTATTTCTCTAGAGTCCCATCATGCTGTTCTCAGATTGCTAAAGTCCATACCTCCTCGGTGTGTTCTTATGGCTGCAGATCTTCACAGCACAGACGCTTTCTTCTGCATGCTGTTCTTTCCCAGTTCAGGGCTCCTTCAAGGCTCTCCTGAATGGCTACGCCGCCCCCTTTTATCCCAGTTCTCTTCAATGCTCACAGCTGCAGCCCATCAAGGACAACCAGGACCTGTGGGACAGATATTCAAATAGAATCCATTTCCTCTACTCTAGCCAGTAAGTACTACCCTACAAGTCCTCAGAACCCCAAAGGCCACCTTTCATCTGACACCCAGACCCTGGGGAAAGGACTTCTTTTTCCCATGGCAAATGGCCTCCCTTGGCAGCCACTCACCCTGGCAGAAAGTGGGAGCCTAGCTAGAATGATGCAATCGTTGCTGGATTTTTCCAAAAGAAAAGCTGGCAGCAACTAGGGCCCTGGAAGTACTTAGAGCCTCAAACGCCACCTTGAACATATTACTGAGACCCTGGGGAAAGGACTTCGTTTTTCCCATGGAAAATGGCCTTCATTTCTGGCCACTTGGCCTGGCAGGCAGGGCAGTGCCAAGCCAGGAATCTACAAACTGTGCTGGATCCTTCCAGAACGAAAGCTGCCAGCAACTAGGACCCTGCAAGTCCTTAGAGCCCCAGATGCCACCAGTCATCTGACACCCAGAGCCTGGGCCAATGACTTCGTTTTCCCCATGGAAAATGGCCTCCATTTCTGGCCACTCGCCCTGACCAAGAGGGTGGTGCCCAGCAAGAAATTTGCAAGCTTTGCTGGATTGCTCCAAATCGAAAGCTGCCACTTCTTGTTGTTTTATTTCTCTAGAGTCCCATCATGCTGTTCTCAGATTGCTAAAGTCCATACCTCCTCGGTGTGTTCTTATGGCTGCAGATCTTCACAGCACAGACGCTTTCTTCTGCATGCTGTTCTTTCCCAGTTCAGGGCTCCTTCAAGGCTCTCCCTGAATGGCTACGCCGCCCCTTTTATCCCAGTTCTCTTCAATGCTCACAGCTGCAGCCCATCAAGGACAACCAGGACCTGTGGGGCAAAGCCTCTAGACAGATATTCAAATAGAATCCATTTCCTCTACTCTAGCCAGTAAGTACTACCCTACAAGTCCTCAGAACCCCAAAGGCCACCTTTCATCTGACACCCAGACCCTGGGGAAAGGACTTCTTTTTCCCATGGCAAATGGCCTCCCTTGGCAGCCACTCACCCTGGCAGAAAGTGGGAGCCTAGCTAGAATGATGCAATCGTTGCTGGATTTTTCCAAAAGAAAAG
>NW_027510054.1:0-42070 GCF_051311805.1 Agelaius phoeniceus | reverse complement strand
CAAAAATTGGCCCAAAATTGGCTCAAAATTGGACAAAAATTGACCCAAAAATTGGTCCAAAATTGACCAAAAATTGATCCAAAATTGGACAAAAATCACCCCAAAAATTGACCCAGAATTGGCACAAAATTGACCCAAAATTGGCCAAAATTGGACAAAAATAACCCCAAAAATTGGGCAAAAATTGGACAAAATCACCCCAAAAATTGGGCAAAAATTGGCACAAAATTGGGCAAAAAAATGGAACAAAATCACCCAAAAAATTGGACAAAAATTGGACAAAAATCACCACCAAAATTGGCACAAAATCAACCCAAAAATTGACCCAAAATTGGCACAAAATTGGACAAAAATTGACCCAAAATTGACCCAAAATTGGCCCAGAATTGGCCAAAAATTGGACAAAAATTGACCCACAATTGGCCCAAAAATTGACACAAAATTGGCACAAAATTGGCCAAAAATTGACCCAAAATTCTGGGATGAACTGGGATGAACTGGTGTCTCACCTGCAGGGGGCTCTGCAGATAATCCTCGTATCCCCTGGCGTAGACCTCGTAGGCCGAGGGGGGCGGGCGGTGCTGGCCCAGGTGCTCCAGGTACTGCAGGTACACGGCCAGGGGCCGGCCCCCGTGCCTGGGGCTGCCCTGCACGATGATCTGCACGTCCAGCTGCGGGGGAAACCAGTATAAACCAGTATAAACCAGTATGGACCAGTATGGGGGGGGAAACCCCAAAAAAATCCCGAAAAAATCGCGAAAAAATTCGAATTTTTGGGCGTTTTAGAGCCATGAATTGGCCCCAAATCCATCCCAGTTGGTCCCAAAACCCTCCCAGTTCATCCCAATTCCCAGTATAAACCAATATAAACCAGTATGGACCAGTATGGACCAGTATGGGGGGGGAAAGGGGAAAAAATCCCGAAAAAATCCCGAAAAAATTCGAATTTTTGGGCAATTTTTAACCATTTTTAAGGTCCCAAATCCCTCCCAGTTCAGCCCAAATCCCTCCCAGTTAATGCCAATTCCCAGTACAAACCAGTATGGACCAGTACAAACCAGTATGGACCAGTATGGGGTGAGAAAAGGTAAAAAAAATCCCAAAAAAATGCCAATTTTTGGGCCATTTTTCACCATTTTTAAGGCCCCAAATCCCTCCCAGTTCAGCCCAATTCCCAGTATAAACCAGTATAAACCAGTATAAACCAGTATGGACCAGTATGGACCAGTATGGGGGCGGAAAGGGGAAAAAATCGTGAAAAAATCACGAAAAAATTCGAATTTTTGGGCCCGTTTTTCACCATTTTAAAGGCCCCAAATCCCTCCCAGTTCAGCCCAATTCCCAGTATGGACCAGTACAAACCAGTATAAACCAGTATGGACCAGTACAAACCAGTATGGACCAGTATGGGGGGGGAAAACCCAAAAAATCCCGAAAAAATTGCGAAAAAATCCCGAAAAAATCCGAATTTTTACCCAATTTTTAACCATTATTAAGGCCCCAAATCCCTCCCAGTTCAGCCCAAATCCCTCCCAGTTCATCCCAATTCCCAGTATAAACCAGTATAAACCAGTATGGACCAGTATGGAGAGGAAACCCGAAAAAATCCCGAAAAAATCCCAAAAAAATCCCAAAAAAATTCGAATTTTTGGCCCATTTTTAACCATTTTTAAGGCCCCAAATCTCTCCCAGTTCATCCCAATTCCCAGTATAAACCAGTAAAAACCAGTATGGACCAGTATGGACCAGTATGGACCAGTATGGAGAGAGAAAACGAGAAAAAACCCCGAAAAAATCGCGAAAAAATTCGAATTTTTGGGCCCGTTTTTCACCATTTTAAAGGCCCCAAATCCCTCCCAGTTCAGCCCAAAACCCTCCCAGTTCAGCCCAATTCCCAGTATAAACCAGTATAAACCAGTATGGACCAGTATGGAGGAGGAAACCCCAAAAAATCCTGAAAAGATCCCGAAAAAATCGCGAAAAATTTGAATTTTTTGGGCTGTTTTTCACCATTTTAGAGCCCCAAAACCCTCCCAGTTCGTCCAAATTCCCAATATGGACCAGTATAAACCAGTATGGACCAGTATGGACCAGTATGGGGGGGGAAACCCCAAAAAATCCCGAAAAAATTGCGAAAAAATTCGAATTTTTGGGCAATTTTTAACCTTTTTAAAGGCCCTAAATCCCTCCCAGTTCAGCCCAAAACCCTCCCAGTTCAGCCCAATTCCCAGTATAAACCAGTATAAACCAGTATAAACCAGTATGGGGGTGAAAAGGAGAAAAAAACCCGAAAAAATTCGAATTTTTGGGCCCATTTTTCACCATTTTAAAGGCCCCAAATCCCTCCCAGTTCATCCCAATTCCCAGTATAAACCAGTATAAACCAGTAAAAACGAGTATAAACCAGTATGGACCAGTATGGAGAGAGAAAACGAGAAAAAACCCCGAAAAAATCCCGAAAAAATTCGAATTTTTGGGCAATTTTTAACCATTTTTAAGGTCCCAAATCCCTCCCAGTTCAGCCCAAATCCCTCCCAGTTAATGCCAATTCCCAGTACAAACCAGTATGGACCAGTACAAACCAGTATGGACCAGTATGGGGGGGAAAGGGGAAAAAATCCCGAAAAAATCCCGAAAAAATTCGAATTTTTGGGCGTTTTAGAGCCCAGAATTGGCCCCAAATCGCTCCCAGTTGGTCCCAAAACCCTCCCAGTTCATCCCAGTTCCCAGTATAAACCAGTATAAACCAGTATAAACCAGTATGGGGGGGGAAACCCCAAAAAACCCCGAAAAAATCGCGAAAAAATCGCGAAAAAATTCGAATTTTTGGGCGTTTTAGAGCCCGGAATTGGCCCCAAATCCCTCCCAGTTCATCCCAATTTCCTGTATGGACCAGTATAAACCAGTATGGACCAGTATAAACCAGTATGGACCAGTATGGGGGGGAAAGGGGAAAAAATCCCGAAAAAAATCGCGAAAAAATGGCGAAAAAATTCGAATTTTTAGCCAATTTTTAACCATTATTAAGGCCCCAAATCCCTCCCAGTTCATCCCAGTATAAACCAGTACAAACCAGTATAAAAAAATCCAAATTTTCCCTCATTTTTCCTCATTTTCCCCCATTTTTCCCCTTTTAGAGCCCCAAAACAGCCCCAAAATTGCCCCAAATTTCACCCAAATTTCACCCAGCCCCTCCCAGCACCCCCCTGAACCCTTCCCAGTCCCTCCCAGTACAAACCAGTATAAACCAGTCCCAAACCAGTACAAACCAGTATAAACAAATCCCCATTTTCTCCATTTTTTCCCCATTTTCCCCCATTTTTGACCCTTTTAGAGCCCCAAAATCTCCCAAATTTCACCCAAATTTCACCCAGGCCCTCCCTGAACCCCTCCCAGTCCCTCCCAGTATAAACCAGTCCAAACCAGTACAAACCAGTAACCCCAAATCCCCATTTTCCCCCATTTTCCCCAATTTTTCCCCATTTTTAACCCTTTAACCACCCCCAAACTGCCCCAAATTTCACCCAGCCCCTCCCAGTGACCCCCTGAACCCCTCCCAGTACAAACCAGTATAAACCAGTACAAACCAGTAACCCCAAATCCCTTTTAACACCAAATTTTCTCCATTTTTGACCCTTTTAGAGCCCCAAAATTGCCCCAAATCGCCCCAAATTTCACCCAGCCCCTCCCCAAACCCCTCCCAGTATAAACCAGTATAAACCAGTATAAACCAGTCCCAAACCAGTACAAACCAGTAACCCCAAATCCCCAATTTCCCCATTTTTTCCCCTTTTAGAGCCCCAAAAAAGCCCCAAAATTGCTCCAAATCGCCCCAAATTTCACCCAGCCCCTCCCCGCACCCCTCCCAGTCCCTCCCAGTCCAAACCAGTATAAACCAGTATAAACCAGTCCCAAACCAGTATAAACCAGTAACCCCAAATCCCTTTTAACACCATATTTTCCCCATTTTTAACCCTTTTAGAGCCCCAAAACAGCCCCAAAATTGCCCCAAATCGCCCCAAATTTCACCCAGCCCCTCCCAGCACCCCCCAGAACCCTTCCCAGTCCCTCCCAGTATGAACCAGTACAAACCAGTATAAACCAGTAACTCCCAGTCCCAAACCAGTATAAACCAATATAAAAAAATCCCCATTTTCCCCCATTTTTCCTCATTTTCCCCCATTTTTTCCCCTTTTAGAGCCCCAAAACAGCCCCAAAAAAGCCCCAAAATTGCCCCAAATCGCCCCAAATTTCACCCAGCCCCTCCCCGCACCCCTCCCAGTACAAACCAGTACAAACCAGTATAAACCAGTACAAACCAGTAACCCCAAATCCCTTTTAACACCAAATTTTCCTCATTTTTAACCCTTTTAGAGCCCCAAAACAGCCCCAAAATTGCCCCAAATCGCCCCAAATTTCACCCAGCCCCTCCCCGCACCCCTCCCAGTCCCTCCCAGTACAAACCAGTACAAACCAGTACCTTGAGGAGCTGTCCCAGCAGGCGCTGGTGGCCCCGGGCCAGCACTGGGAACCCTTTCTTGTTGGTGAGGAAGAGGCGGGTGGGGAGGAAGGCGGCGCGCACGGGTTCGCCCAGCCAGCGCGCCAGGGCCGCCGGGGAGGGCAGGTCCGGGCCGATCTCCAGCGCTGGGAACCAGTATAAACCAGTATAAACCAGTATAAACCAGTATAAACCAGTATGGGGTGGGAAATGGGGAAAAAACCCCGAAAAAATCCCCAAAAAATTCGAATTTTTGGGCTGTTTTAGAGCCCTGAATTGGCTCCAAAACCCTCCCAGTTTGTCCCAATTCCCAGTACAAACCAGTATAAACCAGTATAAACCAGTATGGGCCGGTATGGGGTGGGAAATGCAGAAAAATCCCGAAAAAATCCCGAAAAAATTCGAATTTTTGGGCCGTTTTTCACCATTTTAAAGGCCCCAAAAGCCTCCCAGTTCGTCCCAATTCCCAGTATAAACCAGTATAAACCAGTACAAACCAGTATAAACCAGTATGGACCAGTATGGGGCAGTATGGGGGAGGAAACCCCAAAAAAACCCGAAAAAATCCCAAAAAAATTCGAATTTTTGGGGCCATTTTAGAGCCCTGGATTGGCTCCAAAACCCTCCCAGTTTGTCCCAATTCCCAGTACGGACCAGTATAAACCAGTATAAACCAGTATGGACCAGTATGGGGGGGAAACCCCAAAAAATCCCGAAAAAATCCAAAAAAAAATCCCAATTTTGGGGCCGTTTTAGAGCCCTGGATTGGCCCCCATTCCCCTCCCAGTTCAACGCAATTCCCAGTATAAACCAGTATAAACCAGTATGGACCGGTATGGGGTGGGAAATGCAGAAAAAATCCCGAAAAAATCCCGAAAAAATCCCAATTTTGGGGCCGTTTTAGAGCCCTGGATTGGCCCCCAAATCCCTCCCAGTTCAGCCCAATCCCAGTATAAACCAGTATAAACCAGTACAAACCAGTATAAACCAGTATAAACCAGTTTGGGGTGGGAAAAAGGGAAAAAACCCCAAAAAATCCCGAAAAAATCGCAAAAAAATTCGAATTTTTTGGGCCGTTTTAGAGCCCTGGATTGGCCCCAAAACCCTCCCAGTTCAGCCCAATTCCCAGTACGGACCAGTATAAACCAGTATAGACCAGTATAAACCAGTATGGACCAGTATAAACCAGTATGGGCCGGTATGGGGGGGAAAACCCAAAAAAATCCCGAAAAAATCCCGAAAAAATTCGAATTTTTGGGCCCATTTTTCACCATTTTAAAGGCCCCAAATCCCTCCCAGTTCATCCCAATCCCAGTATGGACCAGTATAAACCAGTATGGACCAGTATGGACCAGTTTGGGGTGGGAAATGCAGAAAAAACCCCGAAAAAATCCCGAAAAAATTCGAATTTTTGGGCCGTTTTTCACCATTTTAAAGGCCCCAAAACTCTCCCAGTTCATCCCAATTCCCAGTATAAACCAGTATAAACCAGTATAAACCAGTATAAACCAGTATGGACCAGTATGGACCAGTATAAACCCCACCCCATCCCAGCTAAGCCCCACCCCCTTATCTGTGTAAGCCACACCCCATCCCAGCTAAACCCCGCCCCCTTTCCAAGATAAGCCCCGCCCACATCCATTTAAGCCCCACCCACATCCAGTTAAACCCCGCCCCTTTTTGAAGGTAAGCACCACCCACACCCAGGTAAGCTCCGCCCCCTCTCAGCTATGCCCATCCCATTATTTCTGTAAGCTCCGCCCCCTCTCATCTATGCCCATCCCATTATTTCTGCAAGCTCCGCCCACTCTCAGCTATGCCCATCCCATTATTTCTGCAAGCCCCGCCCCCTCTCAGCTATGCCCAGCCCATTATTTCTGTAAGCCCCGCCCCCTCTCATCTATGCCCATCCCATTATTTCTGTAAGCTCCGCCCCCTCTCAGCTATGCCCATCCCATTATTTCTGTAAGCTCCGCCCACTCTCAGCTATGCCATGTCCGTTATTTCTGTAAGCTCCGCCCCCTCTCAGGCCATGTCCGTTATATCTGTAAGCCCCGCCCCTTCCGGGCTAAGCCCCGCCCCTTCCGGGCTAAGCCCCGCCCCTTACCCAGCGCCACCCGTTTGTTGTAATCGAGCAGAGTCCGGAACTTGTGCCACCTGAGGGACCCGAAATGGCCAAAATTCACCCCAAAATGTCCGAAATTAGCCCCAAATTCACCCCAAAATATCCAAAATTTCCAAAATTCACCCCAAAACAGCCAAAATATCCCAAAATTCACCCCAAAAACAGCCAAAATATCCCCAAATTCACCCCAAAATGTCCCAAATTAGCCCCAAATTCACCCCAAAATTAGCCCCAAATTCACCCCAAAATTCACCCCAAAACAGCCAAAATTCACCCCAAAATTCACCCCAAAACAGCCAAAATTCACCCCAAAATAGCCAAAATTCACCCCAAAATGGCCAAAATAGCCCAAAATTCACCCCAAAATATCCCAAAATTCACCCCAACATTCACCCCAAAACAGCCCAAATTTACCCCAAAATGGCCCAAAATTCACCCCAAAACAGCCAAAATTCACCCCAAAATGGCCCAAAATTCACCCCAAAATTGACCCCAAAACAGCCAAAATTCACCCCAAAATATCCCAAATTCACCCCAAAACAGCCAAAATTCACCCCAAAATATCCCCAAATTGACCCCAAAATAGCCCAAAATTCACTCCAAAATATCCCCAAATTGACCCCAAAAATTCAGCCCAAATTCACCCCAAAATATCCCCAAATTGACCCCAAAATTCCCATTTTCCCCCAATTTTCCCCTGATTTTCCCCAAAATTTTTACCCCAAAATTCCCATTTTCCCCCCAAATTTCCCCCCAAAATTTTCCCCTAAATTCCCTTTTTTTTGTCTCCAAAATCCACCCCAAAATTCCCGTTTTTCCCCCAAATTTTTCCCCAAAATCCACCCCAAAATTTCCATTTTTCCCCCAAATTTTCACCAAAATTCCCATTTTTCCCCCCCAAATTTCCCCCAAAATCCACCCAAAAATTCCCATTTTCCCCCCCATTTTCCCCCCAAAAATCCCCAAACTTCCCCAAAATCCCCATTTTTCCCCTCAAAATCCCCGTTTTTCCCTCAAAATCCCCATTTTTACCCCAAAATCCCCATTTTTACCTCAAAATCCCCATTTTTTACCCCAAAATCCCCATTTTTCCCCTCAAAATCCCTGTTTTTCCCTCAAAATCCCCATTTTTTCCCCAAAATCCCCATTTTTTACCTCAAAATCCACCCAAAAATTCCCATTTTTCCCCCATTTTTTCCCCCCAAAACTCCCAAATTTTCCCCAAAAATCCCCATTTCCCCCCATTTTTCCGCCCATTTTCCCCCCAGAAATCCCCATAATTTTCCCTCAAAATCCCCATTTTTCCCCCTAAACTTCCCCAAAATCCCCATTTTTCCCTCAAATTCCCCATTTTCCCCTCAAATTCCCATTTTTCCCTCAAATTCCCATTTTTCCCTCAAAATCCCCATTTTTTCCCCAAAATCCCCATTTTGCCCTCAAATTCCCCATTTTACCCCAAACTCCCCATTTTTCCCTCAAAATTCCCATAATTTCCCCTCAAAATCCCCATTTTCCCCCCAAACTTCCCCAAATTCCCCATTTTTTCCCTCAAAAATCACCATTTTCCCTCAAAATCCCCACATTTTACCCCAAAATCCCCATATTTTCCTCAAAATCCCCATTTTTCCCCCATAATCCCCATTTTCCCCAAAATCCCCATTTTTTCCCTAAAAATCCCCATTTTTCCCTAAAAATCCCAATTTTTCCCAAAATCCCCCAAACATCCCTCAAAATCCCCATTTTTCCCCTCAAAATCCCCATTTTTTCCCTCAAAATCCCCACTTTTTCCCCAAATTCCCCATTTTTCCCCCAAAATCACCAAATTTTTCCCCAAATTCCCCATTTTTCCCCTCAAAATCCCCATTTTTCACCCCAAACTTCCCCAAAATCCCCATTTTTCCCCAAAATCCCCATTTTCCCCTCAAAATCCCCATTTTCCCCTCAAAATCCCCAAATTTTACCCCAAAATCCCCATATTTTCCTCAAAATCACCATTTTTCCCCCAAACTCCCCATTTTTCCCCTCAAAATCCCCGTTTTCCCCCAAAATCCCTATAATTTCCCCCAAAATCCCATTTTTTACCCCAAACTCCCCATTTTTTCCCTCAAAATCCCCATTTTCCCCTCAAAATCCCCAAATTTCCCCTCAAACTTCCCCAAAATCCCCATTTTTTCCCTCAAATTCCCCATTTTCCCCTCAAAATCCCATAATTTCCCCCAAAATCCCCATTTTTCCCCTCAAACTTCCCCAAAATCCCAATTTTTCCCTCAAAATCCCCATTTTTCCCCCAAATTCCCATTTTTCCCTCAAATTTCCCATTTTTTCCCCCAAACTTCCCCAAAATCCCCATTTTTCCATCAAAATCACAAATTTTTCCCCAAAATCCCCATTTCCCCTCAAATTCCCCATTTTTTACCCCAAAATCACCAAATTTTTCCCCAAATTCCCCATTTTTCCCCTCAAAATCCCCATTTTTCCCCCCAAACTTCCCCAAAATCCCCATTTTTTCCCTAAAATTCCCCATTTTTTCCCTCAAATTCCCATTTTTCCCCTCAAAATCCCAATTTTTTCCCTCAAAATCCCCATTTTTTCCCCCATTTTCCCCCCAAAAATCCCCAAACTTCCCCAAAATCCCCATTTTTCCCTCAAAATTCCCATTTTTTACCCCAAATTCCCCATTTTTTCCCTCAAAATCCCCATTTTTTCCCCCCAATCTTGCCCAAAATCCCCATTTTTTCCCTCAAATCCCCATTTTTTACCTCAAAATCTCCGTTTTTCCTCTCTTTTAATCGCCAAGCCCCGCCCACACCCAGCTAAACCCCGCCCCCTTTCCTAGCCAAGCCCCGCCCACAGCCCGGTAAGATCCACCCCATCTAAACCCCGCCCCCTTCCCAAGCCAAGCCCCGCCCACAGCCCGCTAAGCCCCGCCCCCTTTCCCTCACCACTCCCACGTGTTCTCCTCGTCCCCCCCGGTGGGCGGGGCCTCGTTCCCGATGACGTCATCGCGGCAATCCTCGGGCGGCACCAGCGGGACCTGGACCCAGAACTGCCCAGTACGGACCAGTAAGGACCAGTTTGGACCAGTATAAACCAGTACAAACCAGTATAAACCAGTATGGACCAGTATAAACCAGTATGGGGTGGGAAAAGGGGAAAAAACCCCGAAAAAATCCCAATTTTGGGCCCATTTTTCACCATTTTAAAGGCCCCAAATCCCTCCCAGTTCATCCCAATTCCCAGTATAAACCAGTCCAAACCAGTATAAACCAGTATATAACAATACATAGTGATATAAACCAGTATAAACCAGTACAAACCAGTAACCCCAAAATCCCATTTTTAACCCTTTTTTCCCCATTTTCCCCCTCTCCACCCCTTCCCAGTACAAACCAGTACAAACCAGTAACAAACTACGGCCAAAATCCCCATTTTCCCCCATTTTTAACCCATTTTTCCCCTCCCAGTCCCTCCCAGTATAAACCAGTATAACCCAGTAACCCCAAATCCCCATTTCCCCCATTTTTAACCCTTTCTTCCCCATTTTCCACCCAATTTTCCCCCTATTTCCACCATTTTTTCACCGATTTTCGCCATTTTTTCCCCATTTTCCCCCTCCCAGTCCCTCCCAGTATAACCCAGTCCCTCCCAGTCCAAACCAGTATAACCCAGTTCCCATTATTTCCCCATCTTTAACCCTTTCCTCCCCATTTCTCCCCCATTTTTCCCCCTATTTTCCCCCATTTTCCCCCCTATTTCCGCCATTTTTTCACCGATTTTCCCCGTTTTTTCCCCATTTTCCCTTCCCAGTTCCTCCCAGTATAACCCAGTCCCTCCCAGTTTATCCCAGTACAACCCAGTAACCCCAAATCCCCATTTCCCCCATTTTCCACCCAATTTTCCCCCCTATTTCCGCCATTTTTTCACCGATTTTCCCCATTTTTTCACCGTTTTTCCCCGTTTTTCCCCATTTTTCCCCCTCCCCAGTCCCTCCCAGTATATCCCAGTCCCAAACCAGTACAAACCAGTATAACCCAGTCCCCCTTTCCCCCATTTTTAACCCTTTCCTCCCCATTTTCCCCCCTATTTTCCCCATTTTTTCACCGATTTTCCCCATTTTTTCACCGATTTTCCCCGTTTTTTCCCCATTTTCCCCCCTCCCAGTATAAACCAGTATCCCCAGTGACCTGTGTGGCGTGGTGGCCGCTGTGCAGGTGGGCACTGAACCCCTCCCAGTATAAACCAGTATAACCCCGTTCCCATTTCCCCCATTTTTAACCCTTTCTTCCCCATTTTCCCCCTATTTTCGCCATTTTTTCACCGATTTTCCCCATTTTTTCCCCATTTTTCCCCCTCCCAGTCCCTCCCAGTATAACCCAGTCCCTCCCAGTCCAAACCAGTATAACCCAGTTCCCATTCCCCCATCTTTAACCCTTTCTCCCCCATTTCTTCCCCATTTTCCCCCCTATTTCCGCCATTTTTTCACCGTTTTTCCCCGTTTTTTCCCCATTTTTCAGCCTCCCAGTCCCTCCCAGTACAAACCAGTATCCCCAGTGACCTGTGTGGCGTGGTGGCCGCTGTGCAGGTGGGCACTGAACCCCTCCCAGTATAAACCAGTATAACCCAGTAACCCCAGTTCCCATTTCCCCCCATTTCTCCCCATTTTCCCCCCTATTTTCCCCATTTTTTCACCGATTTTCCCCATTTTTCCCCCATTTTTCCCCATTTTCCCCCTCCCAGTCCCTCCCAGTATAACCCAGTTCCCATTTCCCCCATTTCCCCCATTTTTAACCCTTTCCTCCCCATTTTCCCCCCTATTTCCCCCATTTTCCCCCCTATTTCCCCCATTTTCCCCCCTATTTCCCCCATTTTCCCCCCTATTTCCGCCATTTTTTCACCGTTTTTCACCATTTTTTCCCCATTTTCCAGCCTCCCAGTATAAACCAGTATATCCCAGTCCCTCCAGTATAAACCAGTATCCCCAGTGACCTGTGTGCCGTGGTGGCCGCTGTGCAGGTGGGCGCTGAACCCCTCCCAGTATAAACCAGTATAACCCAGTAACCTCAGTTCCCATTTCCCCCCATTTCCCCCATTTCTCCCCCTATTTTTGCCATTTTTTTCACCGATTTTCCCCATTTTTCCCCCATTTTCCCCCATTTTCCCCCTCCCAGTCCCTCCCAGTATAAACCAGTAAAACCCACTTCCCATTTCCCCCATCTTTAACCCTTTCTCCCCCATTTTCCACCCAATTTTCCCCCATTTTTTAACTGATTTTCGCCATTTTTTCACCGATTTTCCCCATTTTTCCCCCATTTTTTCCCCATTTTCCCCCCTCCCAGTCCCTCCCAGTATAAACCAGTATAACCCAGTAACCCCAAATCCCATTTCCCCCATTTTTAACCCTTTCCTCCCCATATTTCCCCCATTCCCCCCTATTTTCCCCATTTTCCCTCCTATTTTCACCATTTTTTCACCGATTTTCCCCATTTTTCCCCATTTCCCCCCTCCCAGTCCCTCCCAGTTTATCCCAGTATAACCCAGTAACCCCAAATCCCCATTTCCCCCATTTTCCACCCAATTTTCTCCATATTTACCCCATTTTTTCACCGATTTTCCCCATTTTTTCCCCATTTTCCCCCCTCCCAGTCCCTCCCAGTATAAACCAGTAGAACCCAGTCCCCATTTCCCCCATTTTTAACCCTTTCCTCCCCATTTTCCCCCCATTTCTCCCCCATTTTCCCCATATTTTCCCCATTTTCCCCTATTTTCCCAATTTTTTCCCCATTTTTTCCCCATTTCCCCCCTCCCACCCCTCCCAGTACAAACCAGTATATCCCAGTTCCACCCAGTAGAACCCAGTCCCCATTTCCCCCATTTTTAACCCTTTCTTCCCCATTTCCCCCCTATTTCTGCCATTTTTTCACCGATTTTCGCCATTTTTTCACCGTTTTTCCCCGTTTTTTCCCCATTTTTCAGCCTCCCAGTCCCTCCCAGTATAAACCAGTATCCCCAGTGACCTGTGTGGCGTGGTGGCCGCTGTGCAGGTGGGCGCTGAACCCCTCCCAGTATAAACCAGTATAACCCAGTCCCCATTTCCCCCATTTTTCCCCCTATTTTCGCCATTTTTTCACTGATTTTCCCCGTTTTTTCCCCATTTCTCCCCATTTCCCCCCTCCCAGTCCCTCCCAGTATAACCCAGTTCCCATTTCCCCCCATTTCCCCCATTTTTAACCCTTTCCTCCCCATTTTCCACCCAATTTTCCCCCCTATTTTCCCCATTTTCCCCCCATTTTCCCCATTTTTTCACCGATTTTCCCCATTTTTTCACCGTTTTTCCCCGTTTTTTCCCCATTTTCCCCCTCCCAGTCCCTCCCAGTATAACCCAGTCCCTCCCAGTAACCCCAGTTCCCATTTCCCCCATTTTTAACCCTCTCCTCCCCATTTTCACCCAATTTTCCCCATTTTCCCTCTTATTTTCACCATTTTTCCCCCTATTTTCCCCATTTTTTCACTGATTTTCCCCATTTTTTCCCCATTTTTTCCCCATTTTTTCCCCATTTTTCCCTCTCCACCCCCTCCCAGTATATCCCAGTATACCCCAGTCCCTCCCAGTATAACCCAGTAACCCCAAATCCCCATTGCCCCCATTTCTCCCCCACTTTCCCCCCTATTTTCCCCATTTTTTTACCGATTTTCGCCATTTTTTCGCCATTTCCCCCCATTTTTCCCCCTCCAAGTCCCTCCCAGTACAAACCAGTAACCCCAGTCCCTCCCAGTATAACCCAGTTCCCATTTTCCCCCCATTTCCCCCCATTTTCCACCCAATTTTCCCCCTATTTTCCCCATTTTCCCTCTTATTTTCGCCATTTTTCCTCCTATTTTCCCCATTTTTCCGCATTTTTTCCCCATTTCCTCTCTCTCCACCCCCTCCCAGTCCCTCCCAGTATAAACCAGTATAACCCAGTAACCCCAAATCCCCATTTCCCCCATTTCCCACCCAATTTTCCCCATATTTCCCCATTTTCCCCCATATTTTCCCCATATTTCCCCGATTTTCCCCATTTTTTCACCGATTTTCCCCATTTTTTCGCCATTTCCCCCAATTTTCCAGCCTCCCAGTATAAACCAGTATCTCCCAGTCCCTCCCAGTGACCTGTGTGGCGTGGTGGCCGCTGTGCAGGTGGGCACTGAACCCCTCCCAGTATAAACCAGTATAACCCAGTAACCCCAAATCCCCATTTCCCCCATTTTTCCCCCTATTTTTGCCATTTTTTCACCGATTTTCCCCATTTTTTCCCCATTTCCCCCCATTTTTTCCCCTCCCAGTCCCTCCCAGTATAACCCAGTCCCTCCCAGTCCAAACCAGTATAACCCAGTTCCCATTTCCCCCCATTTTTAACCCTTTCCTCCCCATTTTCCCCCCATTTTCGCCATTTTTTCACCGATTTTCCCCGTTTTTCCCCCATTTTCCCCCTCCCAGTCCCTCCCAGTATAAACCAGTACAACCCAGTAACCCCAAATCCGCATTTCCCCCATTTTTAACCCTTTCTTCCCCATTTTCCCCCATTTTTTTCCATTTTCCCCCATTTTTAACCCTTTCTCCCCCATTTTCCACCCAATTTTCCCCATATTTACCCCATTTTTTACTGATTTTCCCCATTTTTTCACCGTTTTTCCCCATTTTCCAGCCTCCCAGTCCCTCCCAGTCCCTCCCAGTCCAACCCAGTAACCCCAGTTCCCATTTCCCCCATTTTTAACCCTTTCTCCCCCATTTTCCACCCAATTTTCCCCATTTCTCCCCCATTTTCCCCCCTATTTTCCGCCATTTTTTCACCGTTTTTTCGCCATTTTTTCACCGTTTTTCCCCGTTTTTTCCCCATTTTCCCCCCTCCCAGTATAACCCAGTCCCTCCCAGTCCAAACCAGTAGAACCCAGTCCCCATTTTCCACCCAATTTTCCCCCTATTTTCCCCATTTTCCCTCCTATTTTCCCCATTTTTCCACCAATTTTCCCCATTTTTTCACCGTTTTTCCCCGGTTTTTCCCCATTTTCCCCCCTCCCAGTCCCTCCCAGTATAAACCAGTATATCCCAGTCCCTCCCAGTGACCTGTGTGCCGTGGTGGCCGCTGTGCAGGTGAGCACTGAACCCCTCCCAGTATAAACCAGTAACCCCAGTTCCCATTTCCCCCATTTCTCCCCCATTTTTCCCCCTATTTTCCCCATTTTTTCACCGATTTTCCCCATTTTTTCCCATTTTTTCCCCATTTTCCCCCCTCCCAGTCCCTCCCAGTATAACCCAGTTCCCATTTCCCCCCATTTCCCCCATTTTTAACCCTTTCCTCCCCATTTTCCCCCCTATTTCCCCCATTTTCCCCCCTATTTCCGCCATTTTTTCACCGTTTTTCACCATTTTTTCCCCATTTTCCAGCCTCCCAGTATAAACCAGTATATCCCAGTCCCTCCCAGTATAAACCAGTATCCCCAGTGACCTGTGTGCCGTGGTGGCCGCTGTGCAGGTGGGCGCTGAACCCCTCCCAGTATAAACCAGTATAACCCAGTAACCTCAGTTCCCATTTCCCCCCATTTCCCCCATTTCTCCCCCTATTTTTGCCATTTTTTTCACCGATTTTCCCCATTTTTCCCCCATTTTCCCCCATTTTCCCCCTCCCAGTCCCTCCCAGTATAAACCAGTATAACCCACTTCCCATTTCCCCCATCTTTAACCCTTTCTCCCCCATTTTCCACCCAATTTTCCCCCATTTTTTACTGATTTTCCCCATTTTTTCACTGTTTTTCCCCATTTTTTCACCATTTCCCCCCATTTTCCCCCCTCCCAGTATAAACCAGTATATCCCAGTATATCCCAGTCCCTCCCAGTCCAAACCAGTAGAACCCAGTCCCCATTTCCCCCATTTTTAACCCTTTCCTCCCCATTTTCCCCCTATTTCCCCCCCCTATTTTCCCCATTTTTTCCCCATTTTCCCCCTCCCAGTATAAACCAGTCCCTCCCAGTTCCTCCCAGTACAAACCAGTTCAAACCCAGTAACCCCAAATCCCATTTCCCCCATTTTTAACCCTTTCTTCCCCATTTTTAACCCTTTCTTCCCCATTTTCCCCATATTTTTGCCATTTTTCCTCTTATTTTCCCCATTTTTTCCCCATTTTTTCCCCATTTCCCCCCTCCCAGTCCCTCCCAGTCCCTCCCAGTCCAAACCAGTAACCCCAAATCTTTTTTCCCATTTTTAACCGTTTCGTCCCCATCTTTAACCCTTTCCTCCCCATTTTCCCCCATATTTCCGCCATTTTTTCACCAATTTTCCCCATTTTTCCCCATTTTTCCCCCTCCCAGTCCCTCCCAGTATATCCCAGTCCCAACCAGTACAAACCAGTATAACCCAGTTCCCATTTCCCCCATTTTTAAACCCTTTCCTCCCCATTTTCCCCCTATTTTCCCCATTTTTTCACCCGATTTTCCCCATTTTTTCCCCATTTTTTCCCATTTTCCCCCCCCCAGTCCCTCCCAGTATATCCCAGTTCCACCCAGTATAACCCAGTCCCCATTTCCCCCATTTTTAACCCTTTCTTCCCATTTTCCCCCCTATTTTCCCCATTTTCCCCCCTATTTTCCCCATTTTTTCACCGATTTTCACCATTTTTTCGCCATTTCCCCCCATTTTTTCCCCTCCCAGTCCCTCCCAGTATAAACCAGTATAAACCAGTGACCTGTGTGGCGTGGTGGCCGCTGTGCAGGTGGGCACTGAACCCCTCCCAGTCCAAACCAGTATAACCCAGTAACCCCAGTTCCCATTTCCCCCATTTCTCCCCCATTTTTCCCCCTATTTTTGCCATTTTTTCACCGTTTTCCCCCATTTTTCCCGTTTTTTCCCCATTTTTCCCCCTCCCAGTCCCTCCCAGTATAACCCAGTTCCCATTTCCCCCCATTCCCCCCATTTTTAACCCTTTCCTCCCCATTTTCCACCCAATTTTCCCCCTATTTTCCCCATTTTTCCCCCCTATTTTCCCCATTTTTTCACCGTTTTTCCCCATTTTTCCCCCTCCCAGTACAAACCAGTCCAAACCAGTAACCCCAGTTCCCATTTCCCCCCATTTCCCCCATTTTTAACCCTTTCTCCCTCATTTTCCACCCAATTTCCCCATATTTTCGCCATTTTTTCACCGATTTTCTCCATTTTTTCACCGTTTTTCCCCGTTTTTTCCCCATTTTTCAGCCTCCCAGTATAAACCAGTATAAACCAGTATCCCCAGTGACCTGTGTGGCGTGGTGGCCGCTGTGCAGGTGAGCACTGAACCCTCCCAGTCCAAACCAGTATAACCCAGTCCCCATTTCCCCATTTTACCCCCTCTTTTCCCCATTTTCCCCCCTATTTCCGCCATTTTTTCACCGATTTTCGCCATTTTTTCACCGATTTTCCCCGTTTTTTCCCCATTTTCCCCCTTCCCAGTATAAACCAGTATATCCCAGTCCCTCCCAGTCCAAACCAGTAGAACCCAGTTCCCATTTCCCCCCATTTTCCAAACCCTAACCCTTTCTCCCCATTTCCCCCCATTTTCCCCATTTTTTTACCGATTTTCGCCATTTTTTCACCGTTTTTTCCCCGTTTTTTCCCCATTTTCCCCCCTCCCAGTATAAACCAGTATAAACCAGTGACCTGTGTGGCGTGGTGGCCGCTGTGCAGGTGGGCACTGAACCCCTCCCAGTATAACCCAGTAACCCCAAATCCCCATTTCCCCCCTTTTCCCCCCATTTTCCCCACTTTTTCACCGATTTTCCCCATTTTTTCCCCATTTTCCCCCTCCCAGTCCCTCCCAGTCCCTCCCAGTCCCTCCCAGTATAAACCAGTAAAACCCACTTCCCATTTCCCTCATCTTTAACCCTTTCCTCCCCATTTCTCCCACCCAATTTTCCCCCTATTTTCCCCATTTTCCCCCCTATTTCCGCCATTTTTTCACCGATTTTCGCCATTTTTTCACCATTTTTCCCCGTTTTTTCCCCATTTTTCAGCCTCCCAGTCCCTCCAGTACAAACCAGTATACACCAGTGACCTGTGTGGCGTGGTGGCCGTCTGTGCAGGTGGGCGCTGAGGCCCCGGGCCAGGTTGGGGTTGTGGGGGCCCCTGAGCGGCACCAGGTGAGCGGCCAGGCCCAGGTAGGCCCCGAAATCCAACTCCTGCTGCAGGGCCTGAGGGGGAAAATGGGGAAAAATCAGCCAAAAATGGGCAAAATTCGGCACAAAATGGGGCAGGGGGGGAGAATTGAGGGGGTTCAGAAAATTTGGTGTGGAAATTGTGCGGGAACGCAGCAAAAATGGGGAAAATTCGGCCCAAAACGGGGAAAATTCAGCTCAAAATGGGCAAAATTTGACGCAGCGAAAACGGGGAAAATTCGGCTCAAAATGGGGAAAATTTGGCCTAAAATGGGGAAATGTGAGGGGAAAATGGAGAAATTTCAGCTCAAAATGGGAAATTTGAGGGGAAAATGGGGAAATGTGAGGGCAAAATGGGGAAATGTGAGGGCAAAATGGGGAAATTTTGGCCCAAAATGGGGAAATTTTGGTGGAAATCGGGGAAAATTCGGCGCAAAATGGGGAAATTTTGGTGGAAATTGGGGAAATTTTGGCTCAAAATGTTAAATGTGAGGGGAAAATGGGGAAAATTCGGCTCAAAATGGGGAAATTCCAGGGGAAATCGGGGAAAATTCGGCTCAAAATGGGGGAAATTCAACCCAAAACGGGCAAAATTCAACACAGCGAAAACGGGGAAATTCGGCTCTAAATGGGGAAATTTTGGCTCAAAATGGGGAAATTTGAGGGGAAAATGGGGAAAATTCAGCTCAAAATGGGGAAATTTGAGGGCAAATCGGGGAAATTTGAGGGGAAAATGGGGAAATTTTGGTGCAAAACGGGGAAATTTTGGCTCAAAATGGGGAAATTTGAGGGGAAAATGAGGAAAATTCGGCTCAAAATGGGGAAATGTGAGGGGAAAATGGGGAAAATTCGGCTCGAAATGGGGAAATTTCAACCCAAAAAGGGGAAAATTCGACCCAAAAAGGGAAGAATTCAACCCAAAAAGGGGCAGAATTGCGGCCCAAAATGGGGAAATTTTGGTGGAAATCGGGGAAAATTCAGCCAAAAATGGGCAAAATTCAGCACAAAATGGGGCAGGGGGGAGAATTTCAGCTCAAAATGGGGAAATTTTGGCGAAAATCGGGGAAATTTTGGTGGAAATCGGGGAAAATTTGGCGGAAATCGGGGAAATTCGGCCCAAAAAGGGCAAAATTTAACGCAGCGAAAACGGGAAAATTCGGCTCAAAATGGGGGAAATTCGGCTGAAAATGGGGAAAATTCAGCACAAAATGGGGCAGGGGGGAGAACTGAGGGGGTTGTGAAAATTTAGCCAAAAATTGGGCGGAAATCGGGGAAATTTTGACCCAAAAAGGGCAAAATTCAACGCAGCGAAAACGGGGAAAATTCGGCTGGAAAATGGGGAAATTTGAGGGCAAATTGGGGAAATTTCAGCTCAAAATGGGGAAATTTTGGTGGAAATCGGGGAAATTTGAGGGGAAAATGGGGAAATTTTGGTGCAAAACGGGGAAATTTTGGCTCAAAATGGGGGAAATTTGAGGGGAAAATGAGGAAAATTCGGCTCAAAATGGGGAAATGTGAGGGCAAAATGGGGAAAATTCAACCCAAAAAGGGAAAAATTGAACCCAAAATGGGGAAAATTCAACCCAAAAAGAGCAGAATTTCAGCTCAAAATGGGGAAATTTGAGAGCAAAATGGGGAAAATTCGGCTCAAAATGGGGAAATTTTGGTGCAAATCGGGGAAATTTTGGCTCAAAATGGGGAAAATTCAGCACAAAAAGGGAAAAATTCCACCCAAAATGGGGCAGGGGGGAGAATTTCAGCTCAAAATGGGGAAATTTTGGTGCAAAACGGGAAATTTTGGTGCAAAACGGGGAAAATTCGGCCCTAAAAGGGCAAAATTCGACCCAAAAAGGGCAGAATTTTGGCTCAAAATGGGGAAATTTTGGCTCAAAATGGGGAAACTTGAGGGCAAAATGGAGAAAATTCGGCTCAAAATGGGGACATTTTGGTGAAAAATGGGGAAAATTCAACCCAAAAAGGGAAAAATTGGACCCAAAATGGGGAAAATTCAACCCAAAAGGGGCAGAATTTCGCCTCAAAATGGGGAAATTTTGGTGGAAAACGGGGAAAATTCGGCTCAAAATGGGAAATTTTGGTGCAAATTGGGGAAATTTTGGTTCAAAATGGGGAAATTTTGGCTCAAAATGGGGGAAAATTCAACCCAAAAAGGGCAAAATTCAACGCAGCGAAAACGGGGAAAATTTGGCTCAAAATGGGGGAAAATTCAGCCCAAAATGGGAAAAATTCAGCACAAAATGGGGCAGGGGGGAGAATTTCAGCTCAAAATGGGGAAAATTCGGCTCAAAATGGGGAAATTTTGGTGGAAATCGGGGAAATTTTGGCTCAAAATGGGGAAAATTCAACCCAAAATGGGGCAGGGGGGAGAATTGAGGGGGTTGTGAAAATTTGGTGTGGAAATTGTGAGGAAAGCGCAGCGAAAACGGGGAAAATTCGGCTCAAAATGGGGAAAATTCGGCTCAAAATGGGGAAATTCAGGGCAAAATGGGGAAATTTTGGCGGAAAATGGGGAAAATTCAGCTCAAAATGGGGAATCCAAAGTCCAAAGAAATTCCTAAAAAATTCCCAAAATTCCCCAAGAAATTCCCCATAATCCCCAAAAAATTCCCAAAAATTCCCCAAATATCCAAAAAAAACCCCAAAACATCCCTAAAAAATTCCCAAAAAATTCCTCAATAAATCCCCAAAAAATCTCTAAAAAATTCCCAAAAAAATTCCCAAAAAATCAAAAAAAAAAAAAATCCCAAAAAAATTCGCAAAAAATTCTCAAAAAATCCCCAAAAAAATCCCCAAAAATCGAAAAAAAATCCCCAAAAAAATCCCCAAAAAATTCCCAAAATATTCTCAAAAAATCCCCAAAAATCGAAAAGAATCCCCAAAAAAATCCCCAAAAATTCCAAAAATTCCCAAAACAATTCTAAAAAATCCCTTAAAAAAACCCAAAAATTCCCAAAAAATCCCCAAAAAATTCTCAAAAATCCTAAAAATTCCCCCCAAAAATCCCCCAAAAATCCCTAAAAATTCCCAATAAATTCCAAAAAATTTCCCCAAAATTCCTCAAAAAATCCCCAAAAATTCCTCAAAAAAATCCCCAACAAAACCCTAAAATTTTTTCAAAAAATTCAAAAAATCCCCAAAAAAATTCCCAAAAAATTCCCCAAAAAATCCCAAAAAAAGTTCGCAAAAAATTCTCAGAAAATCCCAAAAAATCCCCAAAAATAAAAAAAATCCCAAAAAAAAATCCCCAAAATTCCTCAAAAAATTCCCCAAAAAAAATCCCAAAAAATTCCCCAAAATTCCACAAAAAATCCCCAAAAAAAATCCCCGAAAAATCCTTAAAAAATTCCCAAAAAAATCCCAAAAATTTCCAAAAATCCCTAAAAAATTCCGCAACAAATCCCAAAAAATTCCCAAAAAATCCTAAAATTCCCCAAAAATCCCAAAAAATTTAAAAAAAATCCCCAAAAAATTCTCAAAAATTCCCTAAAAATTCCAAAAAATTCCCCAAAAAATTAAAAAAAAATCCTAAAAATTCCTCAAAAAATCCAAAGAAATTCCTAAAAAATTCCCCCAAAAATTCAAAAAAAAATTAAAAAAAAAATCCTAAAAATTCCCAAAAAATCCCAAAAAATTCCCCCAAAAATCCTGAAAATTCCCAAAAAATCCCCAAAAAATTCCTCAAAAAATTCCGAAAAATTCCTCAAAAAATCCCAAAAATTCCCCCAAAAATTAAAAAAAATCCAAGGAAATTCTGAAAAAATTCTCAAAAAATTCTCAAAAATTCTCCAAAAATTCCAAAGAAATTCCAAAAAAATTCCCCAAAAAATTCCCAAAAAATTCCCTAAAAATCAAAAACAAAAAATCCCAAAAAATCCTAAAAATTCCCAAACATTTCCTCAAAAAATTCCCAAAAAAACCTTAAAAAATTCAAAATAAATTCCAAAAATTCCAAAAAAAATCCCCCAAAAAATCCCAAAAAATTCCCAAAAATTCCCCAAAATTCCCGAAATGGCTGAAATTGCCCAAAATTGCCCAAAATTGCCCAAAATGCCCCAAAATCCCCCAGTTTCACCTTCTGGAGTTTTTCCGGACGTGCTCGAGCGGCGAATCCGGGCGGATCCAGGGCGACAACTTCCCAACAATCAGAGTGTTCCAATCTGCACCAAAAAGGGCAAAATTCAGCCCAAAATTCACCCAAAAGTACCAAAATTTATCCCAAAATTCACCCCAAAAATTACAAAATTCAGCCCAAAATTCTTCCTAAAAAAACCCCAAATTCACCCCTAAATTCACCCCAAAAATCAGAAAGTTCACCCCAAAATTCAGCCCAAAAATCAGAAAATTCACCCCAAAAATCCCCAAATTCACCCTAAAATTCACCCCAAAAATCCCAAAATTTATCCAAGAATTCATCTTAAAATAATCGCAAAAATTCACCCCAAAATTCAGCCCAAAAATCCCAAAATTCAGCCCAAAAATACCAAAAATTCACCCAAAAATTCACCCCAAAAATCAGAAAATTTATCCCAAAAAACCCCCAGAATTCAGCCCAAAATTCACCCCAAAAATCAGAAAATTCAGCCCAAAATTCACCCCAAAAATCAGAAAAATTATCCCAATTCGTCCCCAAAATTCAGCCCAAAAATCCCAAAATTCAGCCCAAAAATCCCAAAATTCACCCCAAAATTCACCCCAAAAATCAGAAAATTCACCCCAAAAAAAATCCCAAAATTCAGCCTAAAATTCACCCCAAAAATCCCAAAATTCACTCCAAAATTCACCCCAAAAATCCCAAAATTTATCCAAAAATTCATCTTAAAATAATCGCAAAAATTCACCCCAAAATTCAGCCCAAAAATCCCAAAATTCAGCCCAAAAATCCCAAAAATTCACCCCAAAATTCACCCCAAAAATACCAAAATTTACCCCAAAATTTATTTTAAAAATTGCAAAAATTACCCCAAAATTCATCCCCAAAATACCAAAATTTAGCCCAAAATTCATCCCAAAATCATCACAAAAATCCCCCAAATTCACCCCAAAATTCATCACAAAAATACGAAAATTTAGCCCAAAAATCCACAAATTTATCCCAAAATTCATCCAAAAAATACCAAAAATTCACCCCAGAATTCATCCCAAAAATCCCAAAATTCATCCCAAAAATCCCCAGAATTCAGCCCAAAATTCAGCACAAAAACCCCAAAATTTATCCCAAAATTCACCCCAAAAATACCAAAATTTATCCAAAAAAACCCAGAATTCACCCCAAAACTCACCCCAAAAATATCAAAATTTATCCCAAAATTCACCCCAAAAATCCCAGAATTCACCCCAAAATTCATCTCAAAAATCACAAAATTCACCCCAAAATTCATCCAAAAAGTACCAAAAATTTACCCCAGAATTCAGCCCAAAATTCACCCCAAAAATCCCCAAATTCACCCTAAAATTCATTCCAAAAATGCCAAAATTCACCGCAAAATTCATCCCAAAAATCCCAAATTCACCCCAAAATTCATCTCAAAAATCCCCCAAAATTTATCACAAAAATCACAAAATTTATGCCAAAATTCATCCCAAAAATCCCAATTTCACCCCAAAATTTGTCACAAAATCCCCCAAATTCAGCCCAAAATTCATCCCAAAAATCCCAAATTCACCCCAAAATTCCCCCTCAAAATCCCCCAAAATTCCCCCCAAATCGCCCCAAAATTGCCCCAAAATCGCCTCCAGTCCCTCCCAGTATAAACCAGTACAAACCAGTAACCCCAAACCCCCATTGCCCATTTTTAACCCTTTCCTCCTCATTTTCCCCCATTTTCCCCCATTTTCCCCCATTTTCCCCATTTTCCCCCCATTTTTCCCCATTTCCCCCATTTTTTCCTCTTTAAAAGCCCCAAAATCCCCTCCCAGTATAAACCAGTATAAACCAGTAAGGCACCACTATAAACCAGTTCAAACCAGTACCAAACCCCACCTTTTATATCAATTTTTCCCCCATTTTCCCCATTTTTCCCCATTTTCCCCCTTTTAAAGCCCAAAATTGCCCCAAAACCCCCTCCCAGTCCCTCCCAGTCCATCCCAGTTTAATCCCAGTCCCTCCCAGTCCCTCCCAGTTTAATCCCAGTCCCTCCCAGTCTGTTCCCAGTCCCTCCCAGTTTGATCCCAGTCCCTCCCAGTTTGTTCCCAGTCCCTCCCAGTCCCTCCCAGTTTGTTCCCAGTCCCTCCCAGTTTGTTCCCAGCCCCTCCCAGTTTATCCCAGTTTGTTCCCAGTCCCTGCCAGTACAAACCAGTAACCCCAGTTTATCCCAGTTTTGATTTCCTGTGCATCCCAGTCCCTCCCAGTCCCTCCCAGTTTAATCCCAGTCTCTCCCAGTACCTCCCAGTTTGTTCCCAGTCCCTCCCAGTTTAATCCCAGTCTCTCCCAGTCTTCCCAGTTAGTTCCCAGTTCCTCCCAGTCTGATCCCAGTCCCTCCCAGTTTGTTCCCAGTCCCTCCCAGTATAAACCAGTAAGACACCAGTATAAACCAGTAAGGCACCAGTATAAACCAGTACCAAAATCTGCCTTTAACACCGATTTTCCCCCATTTTACCCCCATTTTTCCCCCAGTTTTTCCCCATTTTTCCCCCATTTTCCCCCATTTTTTCCCCTTTTAATCCCCCCAAACCCCTCCCAGTATAAACCAGTACACCCCAGTATACCCCAGGTGCTCACCCCTCCCTGCCAGCACCAGGTCCGAGCGGGTTTGGGGCCCGGGCCGGGCCCGCGCCGGCTGCGCCCGGAACTCGCGGCGGTGCCGGGGGTGGAACAGGGGCAGGCACAGGAAATCGAACCTGGGACACAAACTGGGGTTACTGGGTTATACTGGGAGGGACTGGGATATACTGGGAGGGACTGGGAGGGGCTGGGAGGGACTGGGAGGGACTGGGATTAAACTGGGAGGGACTGGGAGGGACTGGGAGGGACTGGGAGGGACTGGGTTATACTGGGTGGAACAGGGGCAGGCACAGGAAATCGAACCTGGGGCACAAACTGGGGTTACTGGGATGGACTGGGAGGGACTGGGTTATACTGGGTGGGGCTGGGAACAGACTGGGAGGGACTGGGAGGGACTGGGAACAAACTGGGAGGGACTGGATTAAACTGGGAGGGACTGGGAGGGACTGGGAGGGACTGGGAACAGACTGGGAAGGGCTGGGATGGACTGGGAGGGACAGTACTGGGAGGGGACTGGGAGGGACTGGGAGCAAACTGGGAGGGACTGGGAGGGACTGGGAGGGACTGGGAATAAACTGGGAGGGACTGGGAGGGGCTGGGATTAAACTGGGAGGGACTGGGAGGGGCTGGGAGGGACTGGGAGGGACTGGGAGGGACTGGGAACAGACTGGGAGGTACTGGGAGGGACTGGGAGGGACTGGGATGCACAGGAAATCGAACCTGGGGCACAATGGGGTTACTGGGTTATACTGGGAGGGACTGGGATATACTGGGAGGGACTGGGAGGGACTGGGATATACTGGGAGGGGCTGGGAGGGGCTGGGAGGGACTGGGAACAAACTGGGAGGGACTGGGAGGGACTGGGAACAAACTGGGAGGGACTGGGATGCACAGGAAATCAAACCTGGGGCACGCTGGGGTTACTGGGTTATACTGGGAGGGACTGGGAGGGACTGGGAGGAACTGGGAACAAACTGGGAGGGACTGGGAGGAACTGGGAACAAACTGGGAGGGGATTGGGATTAAACTGGGAGGGACTGGGAGGGACTGGGAAGCAAAGGAAATCGAAACTGCGATATACTGGTGTTACTGGGAGGGACTGGGATGAACTGGGAGGGACTGGGATTAAACTGGGAGGGACTGGGAACAAACTGGGAGGGACTGGGTTATACTGGGAGGAACTGGGAACAAACTGGGAGGGACTGGGATGCACAGGAAATCGAACCTGGGAGCAAACTGGGGTTACTGGGATGGACTGGGAGGGACTGGGATGAACTGGGAGGGACTGGGATGAACTGGGAACAAACTGGGATAAACTGGGATGAACTGGGAGGGACTGGGAGGGACTGGGATGAACTGGGAGGGACTGGGAGGTCATTTGGGGGGGACTTGGGGATTCCTGAGGGGAATTTGGGGATCCCTGAGGGGATTTGGGATCCCTGAGAGAATTTTGGGGATCCCTGAGGGGATTTGGGATCCCTGAGGGGATTTTGGGGGTTCCTGAGGGGATTTGGGGATCCCTGAGGGCATTTGGGGATCCCTGAGGGCATTTGGGGATCCCTGAGGGGATTTGGGATCCCTGAGAGGATTTGGGATCCCTGAGGGGATTTGGGATCTCTGAGGGGATTTTGGAGATCTCTGAGGAGATTCGGGGATCTCTGAGGGGATCTGGGGGAATGTGGCGGGAATTTGGGGATCTCTGAGGAGATTCGGGGATATCTGAGGGGATCTGGGGGAATGTGGCGGGAATTTGGGGATCTCTGAGGAGATTCGGAGGAATTTGGGGGTTCCTGAGGGGATTTGTGGATCCCTGAGGGGATTTTAGGGTTCCTGAGCACATTTTGTGGATCCCTGAGGGGATTTATGGCTCTCTGAAGGGGATCTGGGGGATTCCTGAGGGAATTCGGGGATGCCGCGGGACGTTTGGGCCCTCCCGGGAACACGAGGGGCATTTCGGGGTCGCTTTTTAAGGGTTCCCGAGTGGGATTTTTGGGGGTTTTTTGGGTTTTTAGGGGTCCGGGTCTCACCCCTGCCTGGCCACGGCCCCCAGCGCTCCGGCCACCTCCGGCACGCAGTTCAGGTCTCGGCCTGAGGAGACGCGAGCGGTGCCCGCCGCTCCCGGCCCCGCCGCCATCGCTGCGCCTCTGCTCCCGCCCCCTCCGTGAGGCGGCGGCCAATCAGCGCCGAGCCCGCCTCCCACCCAGCCAATGGGGTGACGAGGCGGTGCTGTCAATCAAAGCGCAGCGCTGTTCCCGCCCACGGGGCTCTCCCGAGAGCCAATGGGAGAGCGCGGAGAGGGGTCAATCACGGCGGAGGCGGGAAAACGGGAGCCAATGGGAGCGCGGAGTTGGCTGCCAATCAAGGCAGTGGCGGGAGGGTTAACCCCGCCCTCCGGGAGTGTGAGCGAATAGGAACGCGCGCCTGGCTGTCAATCAACGCAGAGGGCGTTGTGCACGCCCACAAGAGGCTCTGAGCCAATCAGAGCGCTTTGCGAGACGTCAATCACGACCTACAGGTCGGGGGGCGTGCCCTGTCTGCCAATCACAGGCAGCGAGCCAATAAGCGAGCGGAGTGAGCTGTCAATCATTCCTTAGCCCCTCCCGCTGTTCCCTGTCAATCACCCCCTCCCACACCCTCACCCACACAAGGACAGAGGCAGTGGGCGGTTCCAGCGGTATTTTAATGAGCTGCAGTGACGTCACGGGGGCGGGGGGCGGAGCTGGCGCAGGGCCCAGCCCTTCTGGGCCAATTCCTGCCGAATCTGCCCCAATTCCAGGGCCAGGCCCCTGAACTCCGGGCCCAGCCCCCTCAGGGCCGCAAGCTCCGCCCCCAAGATGGCGGCTTCGGCCTCGGCGGCGCGGCGGGCCTCGGAAAGCCCCGCCCTAAAAGGGAAAAGGGGCGGGGTTATGTAAATGAGGGGAAAAGGTTATGCTAATGAGGTAGAAAGGTTATGCTAATGAGGGGGCAGTGATCATGTTATGCTAATTAAGGGCATGGTCATTGCAATGGGGGTGGAGCTTGTTGTATGCTAATGAGAAGGCGGTGATTGTGCCATGCTAATGAGGGGGCGTGGCCTCGCACCTGATTCGCCGGTGAGCCTCGATGGTGGGGGCGGGGTAAGTGTCCAACAGGATCTGCAGCTCCTCCAGCCTGATGAATATTCATGAGGTTAATGAGGGGGTGGGGCCGGGGCCACTGGGAGGGACTGGGAGGGGATTCAGGGACACTGGGAGCAACTGGGATGGACTGGGAGGGACTGGGATGGACTGGGACAAACTGGGCTGAACTGGGATTGAACTGGGAGGGACTGGGAGGGAATTTGGCGTAACTGGGAGCAACTGGGATGAACTGGGATGGACTGGGAGGGGTTTAGGGGTCACTGGGATGAACTGGGATGAACTGGGATGGACTGGGATGGGACTGGGAGGGGTTTAGGGGTCACTGGGATGAACTGGGTGGGACTGGGATGGACTGGGAGGGAACTGGGATGGACTGGGAGGGGTTTAGGGGTTACTGGGATGAACTGGGATTGAACTGGGATGGACTGGGATGAACTGGGATGAACTGGGACAAACTGGGATGAACTGGGACTGAACTGGGATGAACTGGGATGAACTGGGATGAACAGGGACAAACTGGGATGAACTGGGATGAACTGGGATTGAACTGGGATGAACTGGGATTGAACTGGGATGAACTGGGATGGAGTTCGGGGTCACTGGTTTGAACTGGGATGAACTGGGATGGACTGGGAGGGGTTTAGGGGTCACTGGGATGGACTGGGATGAACTGGGATTGAACTGGGATGGACTGGGATGAACTGGGATGAACTGGGATTGAACTGGGAGGGACTGGGATGAACTGGGATGGACTGGGATGGAGTTTGGGGTCACTGGGATGAACTGGGACAAACTGGGATTGAACTGGGATGAACTAGGACGAACTCTTTGCCCTCGCCCACCACCCCCATGGAAATGAGATGCAAATGAGATGCGAATGCAGGCCCCGCCCCTCACCGGCTCTTCAGCAGCACGGCCCCGCCCTTGGCCAGGAGGTACCGGCCCCGCCCCCCGTCCAGCCGGGCCTGGAGCGCCCCCTGCAGGCAGAGCTGGGCCAGCAGGGCCAGGCAGCGCTGCAGCACCTGGGACACCAGTATAAACCAGTACAAACCAGTACAAACCAGTATAAACCAGTATAAACCAGTATGGGGCGGGATGGGGCGGGATGGGGCAGGAAATGGGGAAAAAACCCCGAAAAAATCCCAATTTGGGGCCGTTTTAGAGGCCTGGATTGGCCCCAAAACCCTCCCAGTTTGTCCCAATTCCCAGTATGGACCAGTATAAACCAGTATGGACCAGTATGGACCAGTATGGACCAGTATGGACCAGTACAAACCAGTATAAACCAGTACCAAATTCCAGCTTTTAAACCCATTTTCCCCCCCATTTAATGCCCCAAAATCGCCCAAAATCCCCTCCCAGTCCCTCCCAGTATAAACCAGTACAAACCAGTACCAAACCTCAGCTTTTTCCCCATTTTCCCGCCATTTTTCCGCCATTTTCCCCCCCATTTTTCCCCATTTTTTCCCCTTTCAATGCCCCAAAATCCCCCAAAATCGCCCCAAAATCGCTCCAAAATCCCCCAAAATCACCCCAAAACCCCCTCCCAGTCCCTCCCAGTATAAACCAGTATAAACCAGTACCAAACCTCAGCTTTTTCCCCATTTTCCCGCCATTTTTTCCACCATTTCCCCCCCACTTTGCCCCCGTTTTCCCCCATTTTTTCCCCTTTTAATGCCCCAAAATCGCCCAAAATCGCCCCAAAATCGCTCCAAAATCCCCCAAAATCACCCCAAAACCCCCTCCCAGTCCAAACCAGTATAAACCAGTACAAACCAGTACCAAACCTCAGCTTTTTCCCCATTTTCCCGCCATTTTTTCCACCATTTTCCCCCCACTTTCCCCCCCATTTTCCCCCCATTTAATGCCCCAAAATGGCCCAAAATCGCCCCAAAATCCCCCAAAATCACCCCAAAACCCCCTCCCAGTACAAACCAGTAAAAACCAGCATAAACCAGTACCAAACCTCAGCTTTTTCCCCATTTTTTCCACCATTTTCCCCCCACTTTCCCCCCCATTTCCCCCCCGTTTTCCCCCATTTTTTCCCCTTTTAATGCCCCAAAATCGCCCCAAATCGCCCCAAAATTGCTCCAAAATCCCCCAAAATCACCCCAAAACCCCCTCCCAGTATAAACCAGTATAAACCAGTCTAAACCAGTACAAACCAGTACCAAACCTCAGCTTTAAACCCATTTTCCCGCCATTTTTCCGCCATTTTCCCCCCACTTTCCCCCCCATTTTTCCCCATTTTTTCCCCTTTTAAAGCCCCAAAATCGCCCAAAATCGCCCCAAAATTGCTCCAAAATCCCCCAAAATCACCCCAAAACCCCCTCCCAGTATAAACCAGTCCCTCCCAGTATAAACCAGTATAAACCAGTCCAAACCTGGGGGTATTTCCACCTCATCCTCTCCAGCTCCGCCCTCAGGCGCCGCTCCCGGAGCCGCTCCCGCCTCAGCCGCTCTCGCTCCGCCCCCAGCCACGCCCCCAAATTCCCCCATTTTCGGCAATTTTGGGCCAAATTTCGGCATTTTCGGGCATTTCAGTGAAATTTTGAGGGAATTCGGTGAAATTTTGAGGGAATTCAGCGAAATTTTGGGGGAATTCGGTGAAATTTTGAGGCTTTCGGGGCGGATTTTGGGCGATTTTCAGGGGAATTCGGGGCCGATTTTCCGGCGGATTTTGAGGTAATTTTGGAGGATTTTGAGGTAATTTTGGAGGATTTTGGGGCATTTTGGGCGGAATTTCAGGGATTTGAGCATTTTTGGAAGGGATTTGGGAAATTTTGGGGCGATTTTCAAGGATTTTGGGTGGAATTTGAGGCGTTTTTGGAGGAATTTGGGGCGGATTTTGGGGCATTTCAGGGAGATTTTCCAGGGGGGTTTGGAGCGGATTTTGAGGCATTTTTGGGGGATTTTGGGGCTCTTTTAGGGGATTTTGGGGCATTTTGGGCGGATTTTCGGGGTTTTTGGGGTAGTTTTGGGTGGTTTTGGGGTTTTTGGGGTGAATTTGGGGGATTTTGGGGGTTCCAAGCAGGAATTCCTGGAGTTGTTCCCGTTTTTCCTTCAGGCGCCGCTGGAGCTCAGGGAGGAGCCGGGGGAGGAGCCGGGGAGGCTGAAAATGGGGAAAAAATGGGAATTTTGGGAAAAAATGGGGAAAATTTGGGAATTTTGGGGGAATTTGGGGATTTTGGGGGAAATTTGGGGAGGGAAAAGGGAAAATGTGGGGAAATTTCGAGAAAAATTGGAAAAATTTGGGTGAAATTTGAGGGGGGAAAAGGGAAAATGTGGGGAAATTTTGGGGGAAATTTGGGGGATTTTGGGGAAATTTGAGGGGAAAAAGGGAAATTTGGGGAATTTGGGATAATAAGGGAAAATTGCAGGGAATTTGGGGAGAATTTGGGGAATTTTGGGGTGGATTTTTAGGGTGAATTTTGGGGTGAATTTGAGGATTTTTGGGCCCATTTTTGGGCTGAATTTGGCCGTTTTTGGGCTGAATTTTGGGGTGAATTTTGGGGCGAATTTGGGCCATTTTGGGTGAATTTTGGGCTGAATTTGGCCATTTTTGGGCCCATTTTTGGGCTGAATTTAGCCATTTTTGGGCTCCATTTTTGGGCTGAATTTGGCCATTTTTGGGCCCATTTTTGCGCTGAATTTTCTCCATTTTTGGGCCCATTTTTGGGCCCATTTTTGGGCTGAATTTGACCGGTTTTGGGGCCATTTTTGGGGCCATTTTTGGGTGGATTTTTGGGCTGAATTTTCTCCATTTTTGGGTGGATTTTTGGGGTGAATTTTGGCCATTTTTGGGCCCATTTTTGGGCTGAATTTGGCCATTTTTGGGCTGAATTTGGCCGTTTTTGGGTGGATTTTTGGGGTGAATTTGGGCCTTTTTTGGGGCCTTTTTTGGGCTGAATTTGGCCATTTTTGGGCTGAATTTGGCCGTTTTTGGGGCTATTTTTGGGCCCATTTTTTGGGCTGAATTTGGCCATTTTTGGGTGGATTTTTGGGTTGAATTTGGCTGTTTTTGGAGCTATTTTTGGGCCCATTTTTGGGCTGAATTTCGGGCTGATTTTGGCCGTTTTGGGCTGAATTTTGGGCTGAATTTTCTCCATTTTTGGGCCCATTTTTGGGCTGAATTTGTCCATTTTTGGGCTGAATTTTCTCCATTTTTGGGCTGAATTTGGCCATTTTTGGGCTGAATTTGGCCATTTTTGGGCTGAATTTTCTCCATTTTTGGCCCCATTTTTGGGCTGAATTTTCTCCATTTTGGGCCCATTTTTGGGCTGAATTTTCTCCATTTTTGGGCTGAATTTTGGCCATTTTTGGGGCCATTTTTGGGTGGATTTTTGGGCTGAATTTTGCCATTTTTGGGCCCATTTTTGGGCTGAATTTGGCCATTTTTGGGCAGATTTTTGGGCTGAATTTGGCCATTTTTGGGGCCATTTTTGGGTGGATTTTTGGGGTGGATTTTCTCCATTTTTGGGGTGGATTTTTGGGCTGAATTTTGCCATTTTTGGGCCCATTTTTTGGGCTGAATTTGGCCATTTTTGGGCCCATTTTTGGGCTGAATTTTCGCCATTTTTGGCCCCATTTTTGGGCTGAATTTTCTCCATTTTTGGGCCCATTTTTGGGCTGAATTTTCTCCATTTTTGGGCTGAATTTTGGGGTGAATTTTCTCCATTTTTGGGCCCATTTTTGGCCTGAATTTTCTCCATTTTTGGGTGGATTTTTGGGCTGAATTTTCTCCATTTTTGGGCCCATTTTTGGGCTGAATTTGGCCGTTTTTTGGCCCATTTTTGGCCCCATTTTTGGGCTGAATTTTCTCCATTTTTGGGCCCATTTTTGGGTTGAATTTTCTCCATTTTGGGCTGAATTTTGGGCTGAATTTTCTCCATTTTTGGGTGGATTTTTGGGGTGAATTTTGGCCATTTTTGGGCTGAATTTTCTCTATTTTTGGCCATTTTTTGGGCTGAATTTTCTCCATTTTTGGGCCCATTTTTGGGCTGAATTTTCTCCATTTTTGGGTGGATTTTTGAGGTGAATTTTGGCCATTTTTGGGCCCATTTTTGGGCCCATTTTTGGGCTGAATTTTCTCCATTTTTGGGTGGATTTTTGGGCTGAATTTGGCCATTTTTGGGGCCATTTTTGGGTGGATTTTTGGGCTGAATTTGGCCATTTTTGGGCCCATTTTTGGGCTGAATTCGGCCATTTTTGCGTGGATTTTTGGCCTGAATTCGGCCATTTTTGGGTGGATTTTTGGCCTGAATTCGGCCATTTTTGGGTGGATTTTTGGCCTGAATTCGGCCATTTTTGGGTGGATTTTTGGCCTGAATTCGGCCATTTTTGGGCCCATTTTTGGGCCCATTTTTGGGCTGAATTTTGGCCATTTTCGGGCCCATTTTTGGGCTGAATTTGGCCATTTTTGGGCCCATTTTTGGGCTGAATTTCTCCATTTTTTGGGTGGATTTTTGGGCTGAATTTTGGTCCCATTTTAGGCCAAATTTTGGGCTGAATTTTCTCCATTTTTGGGCCCATTTTTGGGCTGAATTTCTCCATTTTTGGGCCCATTTTTGGCGTGAATTTGGCCATTTTTGGCCCCATTTTTGGCCCCATTTTTGGGCTGAATTTTCTCCATTTTGTGCCATTTTTTGGGCTGAATTTTGGGCTGAATTTTGGGCTGAATTTTCTCCATTTTTGGGCCCATTTTTGGGCTGAATTTTCGCCATTTTTGGCCCCATTTTTGGGCTGAATTTTCTCCATTTTTGGGCCCATTTTTGGGCTGAATTTTCTCCATTTTTGGGCTGAATTTTGGGGTGAATTTTCTCCATTTTTGGGCCCATTTTTGGCCTGAATTTTCTCCATTTTTGGGCTGAATTTTGGGGTGAATTTTCTCCATTTTTGGGTGGATTTTTGGGCTGAATTTGGCCATTTTTGGGCCCATTTTTGGCCCCATTTTTGGGCTGAATTTGGCCATTTTTGGGCTGAATTTTCTCCATTTTTGGGTGGATTTTTGGGCTGAATTTGGCCATTTTTGGGCCCATTTTTGGGCCCATTTTTGTGTGAATTTTGGCCATTTTTGGCCCCATTTTTGGGCTGAATTTTCTCCATTTTTGGGCTGAATTTTCTCCATTTTTGGGCCCATTTTTGGGCTGAATTTTCTCCATTTTTGGGGTGAATTTTCTCCATTTTTGGGTGGATTTTTGGGCTGAATTTGGCCATTTTTGGGCTGAATTTTGGGCTGAATTTGGCCATTTTTGGGCTGAATTTTGGGCTGATTTTGGCCATTTTTGGGTGGATTTTTGAGGTGAATTTTGGCCATTTTTGGGCCCATTTTTGGGCCCATTTTTGGGCTGAATTTCTCCATTTTTGGGTGGATTTTTGGGCTGAATTTGGCCATTTTTGGCCCCATTTTTGGGCTGAATTTGGCCATTTTTGGGCCCATTTTTGGGCTGAATTTGGCCATTTTTGGGCTGAATTTTCTCCATTCTTGGGCCCATTTTTGGGCTAAATTTTGGGGTGAATTTTGGGCTGAATTTGGCCATTTTTGGGCTGAATGTTGGCCATTTTTGGGCCCATTTTTGGGCTGAATTTTGGCCCATTTTTGGGCCCATTTTTGGGGGTGAATTTTCTCCATTTTTGGCCATTTTTTGGGGTGAATTTGGCCATTTTTGGGCCCATTTTTGGACTAAATTTTGGGGTGAATTTTCTCCATTTTTGGGCCCATTTTTGGGCTGAATTTGGCCATTTTTGGGCCCATTTTTGGGGTGAATTTTCTCCATTTTTGGCCATTTTTTGGGGTGAATTTGGCCATTTTTGGGCTGAATTTTGGGCTGAATTTTGGGCTGAATTTGGCCATTTTTGGGGTGATTTTGGCCATTTTTGGGGCCATTTTTGGGCCCATTTTTGGGATGAATTTTCTCAATTTTTGGCCATTTTTTGGGGTGAATTTTGGCCCAATTTTTTGGGGTGAATTTGGCCATTTTTGGGGCCATTTTTGGGCCCATTTTTGGTCATTTTTGGGGTGAATTTTGGCCATTTTTGGGCCCATTTTTGGGGTGATTTTGGCCGGTTTTGGGCCTATTTTGGGCCCCTTTTTTGGGTGAATTTTCTCCATTTTTGGGCCCATTTTTGGGCTGGATTTTCTCCATTTTTGGGGTGAATTTTGGCCATTTTTGGGCCCATTTTTGGGCTGAATTTTGGCCAGTTTTGGCCCCATTTTTGGGCTGAATTTTCTCCATTTTTGGGTGGATTTTTGAGGTGAATTTTGTCCATTTTTGACCCCATTTTTTGGGTTGAATTTTGCCATTTTTAGCTCACCTCAGGGCGGGGCAGCATCGGCGCCATCTCGGGGCGGCCCCGGCGCAGCCGAGCCTGGGTCAGCGCCTGCTCCAGAGCCCGCAGCACCTGCAGCGAAATTGGGGCAAAATCCCGGAAATTTGGGCAAATTCCCGAAAATTTGGGAAATTTGGGAAAATTTTGGGATTTTGGGGGGAATTGGGGGAAATTTGGGGGGTTTGGGGTGGATTTGGGGGGGGTTTTGGGGGATTTTAGGGGGATTTTTGAGGGATTTGGGGGGAATTTTTGGGGATTTTGGGGATTTTTTGAGGGAATTTTGGGGGAAATTTTGGGGATTTTTTGAGGGGATTTTGGGGGAATTTGGGGGAAATTTTGGGGATTTTGGGGATTTTTTGAGGGAATTTTGGGGGAAATTTTGGGGATTTTTTGAGGGGATTTTGGGGACATTTTGGGGGATTTTTTGAGGGGATTTTGGGGGAATTTGGGGGAAATTTTGGGGATTTTGGGGATTTTTTGAGGGAATTTTGGGGGAATTTTGGGGATTTGGGGATTTTTTGAGGAATTTTGGGATTTTTTGGGGGATTTTTGGGGGATTTTGGGGTTTTTTGAGGGGATTTTGGGGATATTTTGGGAGGGGATTTAGGAGCATTTTTGGGGGTGTTTTGGGGGGGATTTGAGGAGAATTTTGGGGATATTTTGGGATATTTTGGGTGGGATTTTAGGGATTTTTTGGGGATATTTTGGATGGGATTTTGGGGATATTTTGGGGATATTTTGGATGGCATTTTAGGGATATTTTGGGAATATTTTGGGGTTTTTTGGGTGGGATTTCAGGGAGAATTTGGGGACATTTAAGGGATATTTTGGGGATATTTAAGGGATATTTTGGGGGGATTTTAGGGATATTTTGGGTGGGATTTTGGGGACATTTTGGGGATGTTTTGGGTGGGATTTAGGAAGATTTTGGGTTGGATTTTGGGGATATTTAGGGAATATTTTGGGATATTTTGGGTGGGATTTCAGGAATATTTTGGGGATATTTTGGGTGGGATTTTAGGGATATTTTCCGAATATTTTGGGGATATTTTGGGGGGATTTTGGGGATATTTTCAGAATATTTTGGGTGGGATTTTGGGGATATTTTGGGGGTGTTTTGAGGGAATTTTGGGGGGGATTTCAGGAAGATTTTGGGATATTTTGGGTGGGATTTTAGGGATTTTTGGAGAATATTTTGGGAAGGATTTGGGGGATATTTTGGGGATGTTTTGGGTGGGATTTTAGGGATTTTTTGGGAATATTTTGGGTGGGATTTTAGGGATATTTTGGGGATATTTTGGGTGGGATTTTAGGGATTTTTTGGGAATATTTTGGGGTTTTTTTGAGTGGGATTTCAGGGGAATTTGGAGACATTTAAGGGATATTTTGGGGATATTTAAGGGATATGTTAGGTAAAATTTTGGGGATATTTTGGGAATATTTGGGGGATATTTTGGGTGGATTTCAGGAATATTTTGGGGATATTTTGTGTAGGATTTTAGGGATATTTTGGGGATATTTTGGGTGGGATTTTAGGGACATTTTGAGAATATTTTGGGGATATTTTGGGGATATTTTGGGTGGGATTTTGGGGATATTTTGGGGTTATTTAGGGAATATTTTAGGGGTGTTCTGGGTGCATTTTGGGTGGGATTTTGGGAATATATTGGGTGGGATTTTGGGAATATTTTGGGATATTTTGGGTGGGATTTTGAGGATATTTTGGGTGAAATTTTGGGGATATTTTCAGAATATTTTGGGGATATTTTGGGTGGGATTTTGGGGATTTTTTGGGGATATTTTGGGTGGGATTTTAGGGATATTTAGGGAATATTTTGGGGATATTTTCGGTGGGATTTTGGGGATATTTTGGGAATATTTTGGATAAGATTTTAGGAATATTTTAGGGATATTTTGGGTGGGATTTTAGGAATATTTCAGGGATATTTAGGGGATATTTTGGGTGGAATTTCAGAAATATTTTGGGGATATTTTGGGTGGGATTTTGGGGATATTTAGGGAGTATTTTGGATAAGATTTTAGGGATGTTTTGAGAATATTTTGGATAAGATTTTAGGGATGTTTTGGGGATATTTTGGGGGTGTTTTGGGGGTATTTTGGGTGGGATTTTGGGGATATTTTGGGGATATTTTAGGGATATTTAGGGGATATTTTAGGGACATTTTGGGGATATTTAAGGGATATTTTGGGGATATTTTGGGTGTGATTTCAGCGATATTTGGGGGATATTTGGGGGATATTTTGGGGATATTTTAGGGAGATTTTGGGGATATTTAGGGGATATTTAGGGGATGTTTAAGGGATATTTTGGGGATATTTTGAGAATATTTTGGATAAGATTTTAGGGATATTTAGGGGATATTTTAGGGATATTTTGGGGATATTTAGGGAATATTTTGGGATATTTTGGGTGGGATTTTGAGACTATTTTGGGAATGTTTTGAGAATATTTTGGGGATATTTTGGTTGGGATTTCAGGAATATTTTGGGGGGATTTTAGGGATATTTTGAGAATATTTTGGGGATATTTAGGAATTATTTTGAGAATATTTTGGGTGGGATTTTAGGAATATTTTGGGGATATTTTGGGGATATTTTGGGTGGGATTTTGGGGATATTTTGGGGATATTTTGGATAAGATTTTGGGGATATTTTGAGTGGGATTTTAGGGATATTTTGGGAATATTTTGGGGATATTTTGGGTGGGATTTCAGGAATATTTTGGGGGGATTTTAGGGATATTTTGGGTGGGATTTTGGGGATATTTAGGGAATATTTTGAGAATATTTTGGGGATATTTAGGGTGGGATTTTAGGGATATTTTGGGTGTGAATTTAGGGATATTTTAAGAATTTTTGGGGATCTTTTAGGTGGGATTTTGGGGATATTTTGGGGATATTTTGGGTAGGATTTCAGGAATATTTTAGGAATATTTTAGGGATATTTTGGGTAAGAATTTGGGGATATTTTGAGAATATTTTGGGGATATTTTGGGTGGGATTTTAGGAATATTTTGGGATATTTTGGGTGGGATATTGGGGATATTTTGAGATTATTTTGAGGATATTTTGGGTGGGATTTTGGGGATATTTTGAGAATATTTTGGGTAAGAATTTGGGGATATTTTGGGGATATTTTGGATGGGATTTCAAGAATATTTTGGGGATATTTTGGGTGGGATTTTGGGGATATTTTCAGAATATTTTAGGGATATTTTGGGTGGGATTTCAGGAATATTTAGGGAATATTTAAGGGATATTTAAGGGATATTTAGGGATGTTTAAGGGATATTTTGGGTGTGATTTCAGCGATATTTTGAGGATATTTTGGGTGGGATTTTGGGGATATTTTGAGAATATTTTGAGGATATTTTGGGGATATTTTGGGTGGGATTTTGGGAATATTTTGGGGATATTTCAGGGATATTTACAGGATGTTTAAGGGATATTTAGGGGATATTTTGGGTGGGATTTCAGCGATATTTGGGGGATATTTCAGGGCTATTTAGGGGATATTTCAGGGATATTTAGGGGCTATTTAAGGGACATTTTGGGGCTATTTTGGGGGTGATTTTGAGGCTCTTTGGGGCTGGTTGTGCCTCACCTCGGGCTCCAGCTCCCGGGGGTCCCGGATCAGCTCCCCCAGGAGGCGCCAGAGCAGCTCCAGGTGCAGCCACAGCCCCCGGGCCCGAGAGAGGCACAGCTGGGCCTGGGGACCCCAAAAACAACAACAAACACCCCAAAAACTGCATTAGGGACCCCAAAAACACCAAAAAACACCCCAGAAACAGCGTCAGGGACCCCAAAAACACCAAAAACACCCCAAAAACTGCATTAGGGACATCAAAATCTGCATCAGGGACCCCAAAAACCCCAGAAACAGTGTCAGGGACCCCAAAAACTGCATCAGGGACCCCAAAAACACCAAAAACACCCCAGAAACTGCATCAGGGACCCCAAAAACCCCAAAAAACTGCATTAGGGACACCAAAAACCCCAGAAAATACCCATAAAACACCCCAGAAACAGCGTCAGGGACCCCCAAAAACCCCAAAAACCACCCCAAAAACCCCCCAAAACCACATCAGGGACCCAAAAAACCCTAAAAAACACCCCAAAAACAGCATCAGGGACACCAAAAGCCCCAAAGAACACCCCAAAAACAGTATGAGGGACCCAAAAAACCCTAAAAAACACCCCAAAAACAGCGTCAGGGACCCCAAAAAACACCAAAAACACCCCAGAAACTGCGTCAGGGACCCCAAAAACCCTAAAAACACCAAAAACACCCCAAAAAACAGCGTCAGGGACCCCAAAAACCCAAAAAGAACACCCCAAAAACTGCATCAGGGAGCCCAAAAACCCCCAAAAACACCCCAGAAACAGCGTCAGGGACATCAAAATCTGCATCAGGGACCCCAAAAACCCCAAAAAACCCCTCAAAAATCACATCAGGGACCCCAAAAACCACATCAGGGACCCAAAAAACACCAAAAAAACCCCAAAATCTGCATCAGGGACACCAAAAACTGCGTCAGGGACATCAAAAACCCCCAAAAATACCCAAAAAACACCCCAAAAATAGTGTCAGGGACACCAAAAACCCCCAAAAATGCCCCAAAAACAGCGTCAGGGATCCCCAAAAATAACATCAGGGACCCAAAAAAACCCAAAACCACCCCAAAAACAGCGTCAGGGACCCAAAAAACCCCCAAAAAAAACCCAAAAAACTCCCCAAAAACTGCATCAGGGACCCCAAAAACACCAAAAAACTGCATCAGGGACCCCAAAAACCGAAAAAACACCCAAAAAACCCAAAAAACACCCCAAAAACTGCGTCAGGGACACCAAAAACCCCCAAAACCACCCCAAAAACCCCAACAAACACCCCAAAAACTGCATTAGGGACCCCAAAAACACCAAAAAACTGCATCAGGGACCCCAAAAACCCCAAAAACTGCGTCAGGGACACCAAAAACAGCATCAGGGACCCCCAAAACCCCAAAAAATACCCAAAAAAACTCAAAAACCACCCCAAAAATCACATCAGGGACCCCAAAAACCACATCAGGGACCCAAAAAACCCCAAAAAACACCCCAAAAACTGCATCAAGGACCCAAAAACCCCAAAAACACCAAAAAACACCCAAAAAACCCAAAAAACACCCCAAAAACTGCATCAGGGACCCCAAAAACCTCAAAAAACCCCTCAAAAATCACATCAGGGACTCCAAAAACCGCATCAGAGACCCCAAAAACCCCAAAAAATTCCCCTCAGGAACCCCAAAATCCCCTCAGGAACCCCAAAATTCAACCCAGGGACCCCAAAATCACCAAAATCCCCTCAGGAACCCCAAAATTCAACCAGGGACCCCAAAAACCCCAAAATTCCCCTCAGGAAACCCCAAAATTCAACCCAGGGACCCCAAAATCACCAAAATCCCCTCAGGGACCCCAAAATCACCAAAATTCAACTCAGGGACCCCAAAATCCCCTCAGGAACCCCCAAAACCCCAAAATTCAACCCAGGGACCCCAAAATCCAACCCAGGACACCCAAAAAAGCCAAAATCGGGAAATTTGGGGCAATTTTGGGTTGAAATTCAGGAAAAATTGGAAAATTTAGGGGAATTTTGGGGGAAAAATCAGGAAAATTGGGGAAATTGGGGAGAATTTTGGGAAAAAAAAAGGGAATTTTGGGCTAAAATTCAGGAAAATTGGAAAATTTTGGGGCTAAAATTTGGGAAAATTTGAATATTTAGGGGAATTTTGGGGGAAAAATCAGGAAAATTGGAAAATTTGGGGCTAAAAATGAGGAAAATTGGAATATTTGGGGCTAAAATCCAGGAAAAATTTGAATATTTAGGGGAATTTTGGGGCTAAAATTCAGGAAAATTGGAATATTTGGGTAAAATCCAGGAAAATTTGAATATTTAGGGGAATTTTGGGGCTAAAATTGAGGAAAATTGGAAAATTTGGGAGAATTTTGGGGAAAAAGGAATTTGGGGGCTAAATCAATAAAATTGGAATATTTGGGGGAAATTGGGTTAAAATTCAGGAAATTGGAAAATTTAGGGAATTGGAAATTGAGGAAAATTTGGGGAATTTGGGGCTAAATTGAGGAAATTGGAATATTAAGGGGAATTTTGGGGTTAATATTCAGGAAAATTTGAAAATTTTGGGCTAAAATTCCTGAAAATTGGAATATTTGGGGCTAGAATTCTTCAAAATTTGAATATTTGGGGCTAAAACTCATGAAAATTGGAATATTTAGGCCTTAAATTCCTGAAATTCAAACACTCAAAGGAATTTTGGAAGAATTTGGGTTAAAATTTGGGAAATTGGAATATTTGGGGGAATTTTGGGGTTAATATTCAGGAAAATTTGAAAATTTTGGGCTAAAATTCCTGAAAATTGGAAAATTTGGGGGTAAAATTCAGGAAAACTTAGGGGAATTTTGGGGGTAAAATTCAATAAAATTGGAAAATTTGGGGCTAAAATTCAGGAAAATTTGAAAATTTTGGGGCTAAAACTCAGAAAAATTTGAATATTTGGGGCTAAAATCCAGGAAAATTTGAATATTTAGGGGAATTTTGGGGCTAAAATTGAGGAAAATTGGAAAATTTGGGGAATTTTGGGGCTAAAATTCAAGAAAATTGAAATATTAAGGAGAATTTTGGGGCTAAAATTGAGGAAAATGGGAACATTTGGGGCTAAAATTCCTGAAAATTGCCAAATTTGGGACAATTTCTAAATTTTCCAATCCCTGATTTTGCCTTCAGGGCGGTTTTGGGGTGGAAAAAAGACAAAATTCGGGCTTAAAAAAAACGGAATTTTTGCCCAATCCTCCTCCCAAAGTCCCAAATTTTGGGGTTTTCTCCCCATTTTTGGGGTTTTCCTCCCCATTTTTGGGGTTTTTTCCCCGTTTTTGGGGGTTTTCTCCTCATTTTTGGGGTTTTTCTCCCCGTTTATTGGGGTTTTCTCCCCATTTTTTGGGTTTTTCTCCTCATTTTTGGGGTTTTTCTCCCCATTTTTGGGGTTTTCTCCTCATTTTTTGGGGTTTTTCTCCCCATTTTTTGG
>NW_027510053.1:0-42248 GCF_051311805.1 Agelaius phoeniceus | reverse complement strand
ATTTTTTTGGAGATTTTTTGGGATATTTTGGGATTATTTTTTAGGATTTTTTGGGATTTTCCCTCAATCTCATCCCGGATTTTCTTTTCCATTTTGGGATTTTTTTGCGGGGATTTTTTTTTGGGGATTTTTTTGGGATTGTTTTGGGATATTTTGGGATTATTTTTTAGGATTTTTTGGATTTTCCCTCAATCTCATCCCGGATTTTCTTTTCCATTTTGGGGGGATTTTTGGGGGGATTTTTGGGATTTTTTTGAGATTTTTTGGGGAATTTTTTTCTATTTTTTGGGGATTTTTTGAGGATTTTTTTGGGGATTGTTTTGGGAATTTTTTTTGGGATATTTTGGGGAATTTTTTTGGGATATTTTGGGATTATTTTTTAGGATTTTTTGGGATTTTCCCTCAATCTCATCCCAGATTTTCCTTTCCAGAGGGCCCCGGCTGAGGAAATCACCTACGAGACCCTGAAAAAGGCCATTGGTGAGGGGGGTTTGGGGATTTTGGGGATTTTTGGGGCTTTTGGGGCATTTTGGGCATTTTTGGGCAGTTTTTAGCTTTTGGGGGAGTTTTAAAGGATTTTTTGGCCTTTTTGGGGGGAGTTTTGGGGTTTTTAGGTGGGAATTTGGGGAATTTTTTGGGATTTTTTTTGAATTTTTTGGGGATTTTTTTTGCATTTTTTGGGGATTTTTGGGGGATTTTTGGGGATTTTTATGGGGTTTTAGGGGAGATTTTTCAGGGTTTTTGGGGGGATTTTTTGGGGTTTTTTTGAAAGGATTTGGGGGGGTTTATTGGGACATTTTTGGATTTTTTGGGGAATTTGTTGGGATTTTATTTGGGAATTTATTGGGATTTTTTTAGGGTTTTGGGGGGAAATTTTTCTTGGTTTTTGGGGCCATTTTTTGGGTTTTTAAAGGATTTTCAGGGGGCTTTATTGGGGGGATTTTTTGGAATTTTTGGGGATTTTAATTGGGAATTTTTTTATTTTTATGGGGTTTTGGGGGAATTTTTGGGGGGTTTTTAGGGGCATTTTTGGGGCTTTTTTTAAAGGAGTTTCAGGGGGGTTTCTTGGGGGATTTTTTTGGGGAATTTGTTGGGATTTTATTTGGGAATTTTTTGGGATTTTTTAGGGTTTTGGGGGAAATTTTTCTTGGTTTTTGGGGCCATTTTTTGGGTTTTTAAAGGATTTTCAGGGGGGTTTATTGGGGGATTTTGGGGAATTTTTTGGGGATTTTTATGGGGTTTTGGGAGGAATTTTTGAGGGGGGACCTTTTGGGTTTTTTTAAAGATTTTGGGGGCAGTTTTATTGGGGGATTTTTGGGATTTTTTTGGAGTTTTTATGGGGTTTTAGGGGAGATTTTTCAGGGGTTTTGGGGGGGATTTTTTGGGGTTTTTTTAAAAGGATTTTGGGGGGGTTTATTGGGGGATTTTGGGGAATTTTTTGGGATTTTTATGGGGTTTTGGGGGAGATTTTTCAGGGGTTTTTTGGGGGATTTTTTGGGTTTTTTAAAAGGATTTTGGGGGGGTTTTATGGGGATTTTGGGGGATTTTTTGGGGAATTTGTTGGGATTTTATTTGGGAATTTATTGGGATTTTTTTAGGGTTTTGGGGGAAATTTTTCTTGGTTTTTGGGGCCATTTTTTGGGTTTTTTAAAGGATTTTCAGGGGGTTTATTGGGGAATTTTTTGGGAATTTTCTGGGATTTTTTGGGGATTTTAATTGGGAATTTTTTTATTTTTATGGGGTTTTGGGGGGAATTTTTGGGGGTTTTAGGGGCATTTTTGGGGGCTTTTTTTAAAGGAGTTTCAGGGGGGTTTATTGGGGGATTTTTTGGGGAATTTGTTGGGATTTTATTTGGGAATTTATTGGGATTTTTTTAGGGTTTTGGGGGAAATTTTTCTTGGTTTTTGGGGCCATTTTTTGGGTTTTTTAAAGGATTTTCGGGGGGTTTTATTGGGGGATTTTTTGGAATTTTTGGGGAATTTTTTGGAAATTTTTTCTTTAATTTTATGGGGTTTTGGGGGGGATTTTTGGGGTTTTTTAAAGGATTTTCAGGGGGCTTTATTGGGGGATTTTTTGGGGGAATTTTCTGGGATTTTTTGGGGATTTTATTTGGGATTTTTTTTATTTTTATGGGGTTTTGGGGGGAGTTTTTGGGGCTTTTTTTAAAGGAGTTTCAGGGGGGTTTATTGGGGGATTTTTGGGGGAATTTTTGGGGATTTTATTTGGGAATTTTTTGGATTTTTCAGGGGTTTTTGGGGGGATTTTTTGGATTTTTTAAGGATTTTCAGGGGGTTTTATTGGGGGATTTTTGGGAATTGTTTTGGGATTTTTATGGGGTTTTGGGGAGAATTTTTCAGGGGTTTTTGGGGGCGATTTTTTTAAGGATTTTCAGGGGGGTTTTTTTGGGGGATTTTGGGGAATTTTGGGATTTTTATGGGGTTTTGGGGGAGATTTTTCAGGGCTTTTGGGGGGATTTTTTGGGTTTTTTTTTAAGGGATTTTCAGGGGGCTTTATTGGGGGATTTTGGGGAATTTTTTGGGGAATTTTTGGGAATTTTCTGGGATTTTTGGGGGATTTTAATTGGGAATTTTTTTCTTTTTATGGGGTTTTGGGGGGAATTTTTCCGGGTTTTTTGGGGCATTTTTTGGGGTTTTTTAAAGGATTTTCAGGGGGGTTTATTGGGGAATTTTTGGGATTTTTTTGGGGAATTTTTTGGGATTTTATTTGGGAATTTTTATGAATTTTCTGGGGTTTTGGGGGGAATTTTTTTGGTTTTTTAAAGGATTTTCAGGGGGGTTTATTGGGGAAATTTTTGGAATTTTTTGGGGAATTTTTTTGGATTTTATTTGGAAATTTTTTTATTTTTATGGGGTTTTGGGGGGATCTTTTTGGGTTTTCTAAGGATTTTCAGGGGGTCTTATTGGGGGATTTTCAGGAATTTTTTGCGATTTTTTGGGGAATTTTTATTTTATTTGGGAATTTATTGGGATTTTTATGGGGCTTTGGGGGAATTTTTCAGGGGTTTTTGGGGGGATTTCTTGGGTTTTTTAAAGGATTTTCAGGGGGGTTTATTGGGGGATTTTTGGGAATTTTTGGGGGAGTTTTTTGGGAATTTTCTGGGATTTTTTTGCGAATTTTTTGGGATTTTAATTGGGATTTTTTTTTATTTTTATGGGGTTTTGGGGGGAATTTTTCAGGGTTTTTTGGGGGCGTTTTTTAAAGGATTTTCAGGGGGGTTTATTGGGGGATTTTTGGGAATTTTGGGGGAATTTATTGGGATTTTTATCGGGTTTTGGGGGGAATTTTTCAGGAGTTTTTGGGGGGATTTTTAGGTTTTTTTTAAGGATTTTGGGGGGGTTTATTGGGGGATTTGTTGGGAACTTTTTAGGATTTTTGGGGGGATTTTGGGGGTTTTTTTAAAGGATTTGGGGGGGGTTATGGGAATTCTTGGGAATTTTGGGGGAATTTTTTTGGATGTTATTTGGGATTTTTTGGGGAATTTTTTGGGATTTTATTTGGGAATTTATTGGGATTTTTTGGGGGTTTTGGGGAGATTTTTCAGGGGTTTTGAGGGGGATTTTGGGGTTTTTTTAAAAGGATTTTGGGGGGGTTATTGGGGGATTTTTGGGATTTTTTTAGAATTTTTGGGGGAATTTTTGGGGATTTTTTGGGGGGAATTTTTTTTTATTTTTATGAGGTTTTTGGGGGGATTTTTGGGGTTTTTTAAAAAGGATTTGGGGAAAGTTTATAGGGGGATTTTTGGGATTTTTTGGGGGGATTTTTGTGGGGTTTTGAGGGGAATTTTTTGGGAGTTTTAGGGGTTTTTTGGGGTTCTTTTAAAGGATTTTGGGGGGGTTTATTGGGGGATTTTTGGGGATTTTATTTGGGAATTTTTGGGGATTTTTATGGGGTTTTGGGGGAAATTTTTCAGGGGTTTTTGGGGGGGACATTTTGGGTTTTTTAAAGGATTTTCAGGGGGGTTTATTGGGGGATTTTTGGGAATTTTTTTGGGGATTTTTCAGGGATTTTTTGGGTATTTTTGGGGTTTTTTTAAGGATTTTCCGGGGGTTTATTGGGGGATTTTTTTGGGATTTTTTGGGGGTTTGGGGGGAATTTTTTAGGGGGGGGTTTGGGGTTTTTGGAAGGATTTTCAGGGGGGTTTATAGGGGGATTTTGGGGATTTTATTTGGGAATTTTTTTGGATTTTTTCAGGGGTTTTTAGGGGGATTTCTTGGGTTTTTTAAAGGATTTTCAGGAGGTTTATAGGGGGATTTTTGGGAATTTTTTTTGGATTTTTATGGGGTTTTGGGGGAGATTTTCAGGGGTTTTTGGGGGAATTTTGGGGTTTTTTAAAGAATTTTCAGGGGGATTTTATTGGGGGATTTTTTGGGATTTTTATGGGGTTTTTGGGGAGATTTTTCAGGGTTTTTTTTGGGGGGGGAATTTTTTGGTTTTTTTAAAGGATTTTGGGCGGGGTTTATTGGAGGATTTTTGGGATTTTTGGGGGATTTTTATGGGGTTTTGGGGGGAATTTTTGGGGGTTTTTTTTAAGGATTTTCGGGGGGGGGGGTTGGGCAATTTTTGGGAATTTTTTGGGAATTTTGGAGGGAATATTTCAGGGGTTTTTGGGGGTTTTTTTTGCAAGATTTTGTGGGGGGGTTATTGGGGAATTTCTGGGAATTTTTTGGGGATTTTTCTGGGGTTTTGGGGGGAATTTTTTTGGGAGTTTTAGGGGGGATTTTTGGGTTTTTTAAAGGATTTTGGGGGGGTTTATTGGGGATTTTGGGGAATTTGTTGGGGAATTTGTTGGGATTTTTTGGGATTTTTATGGGGTTTTGGGGGAATTTTTTGGGTTTTTTTAAGGATTTTCAGGGGTTTTATAGGGGAATTTTTGGGAAGTTTTTGGGGAATTTGTTGGGATTTTTGGGGAATTTTTTAGGATTTTTGGGGAGATTTTTCAGGAGTTTTGGGGGGCATTTTTGGGTTTTTTAAAAGGATTTTCAGGCGGGTTTATAAAGGGGATTTTTGGGAATTTTTTGGGATTTTTTGGGGGAATTTGTTGGGATTTTATTTGGGAATTTTATTTTTATGGGGTTTTGGGGGGGATTTTTTGGGGTTTTTTTAAGGATTTTGGGGGGTTTTATTGGGGGATTGTTGGGAATTCTTTGGGTTTTGGGGGGAGATTTCTCAGGGCTTTTTGGGGGGAATTTTTCATGGGTTTTGGGGGGGATTTTTCGAGGAATTTTTATTTTATGTCTATGGAATTTTGTGGGTAACTTCATTTGAATTTATGGGGCTGTTTTTTTGTGGAAGTACTTGGGCTTTTTTAAAGGATTTTTGGGCATTCTTTAGGATTTTTAGGAGTTTTTTCGGGTGGGATTTTTGGGAATGGAATGGGAATTTTTGTTGCTTTGTTTTCCCCGTTTTTTGCCCATTTATTTCCCGTTTTTTGCCCTTTTTTTCCCCATTTTTGCCCATTTTTTTTCCCGTTTTTTGCCCATTTTTTTCCCCGTTTTTTGCCCATTTTTTTCCCATTTTTTTTGCCCATTTTTGCCCGGTTTTTTTCCCGTTTTTTGCCCATATATTTCCTGTTTTTTCCCGTTTTCCCTGTTTTTTGCCCGTATTTTTGCCCATTTTTTGCCCATTTTTTGCCCATTTATTTCCCATTTTTTGCCCATTTTTTCCCCGTTTTTTTCCCGTTTTTTCCCCATTTTTTGCCCATTTTTTCCCCTTTTTTCCCTGTTTTTTGCCCATTTTCCCCCGTTTTTTTGCCCATTTTTTACCCATTTTTTTCCCCGTTTTTTGCCCATTTTTTGCCCCGTTGCTGTCATCCCCCAGCCGACAGCGTGGCCGCGGAGGAGCAGGAGCGGGAGCGGCGGCGGCTGCTGGTGCAGAGGTTCCAGAAGGCGCCGTTCGAGGAGATCGCGGCGCACTGCGGGGCCAGGGTCAGCAACGGGGAACAACACGGGAGGAAAATGGGATTAGAAATGGGATTAGAGAGGGGATTAAAGATGGGATTATCCCAGGAATGAAGCCAGGAATTACTACGGGAATGAACGATCCCGGGAATAAATCTGGGAATTGATCCTGGAATTATCCCAGCAATAAATCTGGGATTAAAGCTGGGATTATCCCAAGAATGAAGCCAGGAATTGTTGTGGAATGAATGAGCCTGGGAATAAATCTGGGAATGGATCCTGGTGTTTCCTGTTAGTGAATCAATGGTTCCCATTAACGAGGTAATCAGTTAATTACTGAGTTAATTGGGCTGGGTGTTCCATCAGTCAATTAACGGTTCCCGTTCGTTAACGAGGTAATGAGTTAATTACTGCGTTAATTGGTTTGGGTGTTTCCTGCAGGCGTCGCTGCTGCAGAGCAAACTGAACCAGATCCTGCACATGAGCGTCAGGTGAGGGAAACACGGGAACATGGGGAATATCAGGAATATCGGGAATATTGGGAAATTCGGGAATATCGGGAATGTGGGAATGGGGATGGGAATGGGGATGGGGAATGGGGATGGGGGAATGGGGATGGGGGAATGGGGAATGGGGAATGGGAATGGGAATGGGAAATGGGGAATGGGGGAATGGGAATGGGAATGGGGAATGGGAATGGGGAATGGGAATGGGAATGGGATTGGGAATGGGGAATGGGGAATGGGAATGGGGGAATGGGAATGGGAATGGGGGGAATGGGGAATGGGGGAATGGGAATGGGGGGAATGGGGATGGGGAATGGGGAATGGGAATGGGAATGGGAATGGGAATGGGAATGGGAATGGGAATGGGAATGGGGAATGGGAATGGGGAATGGGAATGGAATGGGAATGGGGAATGGGAATGGGAATGGGAATGGGAATGGGGAATGGGGGAATGGGGATGGGGAATGGGGAATGGGAATGGGAATGGGAATGGGGAATGGGGGAATGGGGATGGGGAATGGGAATGGGAATGGGAATGGGAATGGGAATGGGAATGGGAATGGGGAATGGGGGAATGGGAATGGGAATGGGAATGGGAATGGGGGAATGGGAATGGGAATGGGGGAATGGGAATGGGGAATGGGAATGGAATGGGGATGGGGATGGGGATGGGGATGGGGGAACGGGAATGGGAACGGGAATGGGGGAAATTTGAAAATGTGGGAATTCAGGAATGTGGGAATGGGGGATAGGAGAGAGGGAATGGGAATGGGATGGGGATTGTCTGGGAATTGTTTGGGAATGAGGGAAATGGGGGAATGAGGGGGGAGTTGGGAATTTGGGAATGAGGGAATTCAGGATTGGGAATTGGGGAATGGGACGGGATTTGGGATCGGGGGATGGGATTTGGGAATGGCAGCAGGAATTTGGGATTGGGATTTGGGAATGGGAATGAAAATTTGGGAATGGGAATTTGGGACCGGGGTTGGGAATTTGGGATCAGAGTCGGGAATGTGGGATTGGGGACGGGAATATTGGGAACGGGAATGGGGAATGGGAATGGGGAATGGGAATGGAGGGAATGGGGGAATGGGGAAATTCGGGAATGGGGGAATAGGGAATGGGGAAATTTGAGAATGGGGGAAATTCGGGAATATGGGAATACGGGGAATGGGAATGGGGGAAATTGGGGAATATGGGGAAATTCGGGAATGGGGGAATGGGGACTATGGGAATGGGAATGGGGGAAATTTGGGAATGGGGAAATTGGGGAATGGGGGAATGGGGAAATTTGGGAATGGGGGAAATTCGGGAATATGGGAATGGGGAATGGGAATGGGGGAAATTGGGGAATGGGAATGGGGAATGTGGGAATGACAGGGTGTGGGATTGGGAATTGTTTGGGAGTTGTTTGGGAATAATAGAAATTCGGGAAATTTGGGAATGTGGAAACTGGGGGGGGGAATTGGGAATTTGGGAATGAGGGGGGAATTCGGGAATTTGGGATTGGGGATTTGGGAATGAGAGAATTTGGGACTGGGAATTGGGGAATTCAGGGAAATGAGGGAATTTTGGGATCGGAGACAGAAATTTGGGATTGGGAATTCAGGATTGGGAATTTGGGATCGGGGATGGGATTTGGGAGTGGGAATGGGACCTTGGGACTGGGAATTCGGGAATTTGGGATTGGGAATTATTCAGGAATGGGAAGTTAGGATTGGGAATGGGAGTTTGGGATTGGGGCTGGGATTTTGGGATCAGTAACGGGGAATCTGGGAATTCCTGCTGTTCCTGCCTGAAACTTCCTTTTCCTTCCCATTTTTCCATCCCCAAATCCCCTTTCCCACCCCAAACCCCCTTTTCCTTCCTAATTTCCTTCCCCAAATTCCCACTTTTCCCATTCCCAAATCCCATTCCCAAATCCCATTTTTCCCGCCCCAAACCCCCTTTTCCTTCCCAATTCCCCAAATCCCAATTCCCCCATTTCCCCATTCCCCAATCCCATTTCCCCAATTCCCTTTTCCCATTTTCCATTCCCAAATCCCATTTTCCCATTCCCAAATTCCCCCCTTTCCCCATTCCCAAATCCCCTTTCCCCATTCCCAAATCCCATTTCCCCATTCCCAATTCCCCCTTTTTCCCCATTCCCAAATCCCATTTTCCCCATTCCCAAATCCCATTTTCCCCAATCCCAATTCCCCATTCCCCAATCCCATTTCCCCATTCCCAAATTCCCCCTTTTCCCCATTCCCAAATCCCATTTTCCCCAATCCCAAATCCCATTCCCCAATCCCATTTTCCCCATTCCCAATTCCCCCTTTTCCCCATTCCCAAATCCCCTTTCCCCATTCCCAAATCCCATTCCCAAATCCCATTTTCCCCATTCCCAAATTCCCCTTTCCCCACCCCAAATCCCATTCCCAAATCCCAATTCCCCATTCCCAAATCCCATTTTCCCCATTCCCAAATCCCATTTTCCCCGTTCCCAATTCCCCATTTTCCCCATTCCCAAATTCCCCTTTCCCCATCCCAAATCCCATTCCCAAATCCCCTTTCCCCACCCCAAATCCCATTTCCCAATCCCCTTTCCCCATTTTCCCCAAATTCCCTTTTCCCATTTTTTCCCGTGTTTCCCCCAGGCCTCCCCCGAGTCCCTCCGGGGCCGTCCCGGCCGTGCTGGGCCCATCCCAATCCCAACAATCCCAACAATCCCAACAATCCCAATCCCAACAATCCCAATCCCAGCCCCCCCACTCCATCCCGGTGTACGAGATGAAATTCCCGGATCTCTGCGTCTACTGAACCTTCCGGGAGCGCCAAAATTCCCAAAAATTCCCAAAAATTCCCAAAAATTCCCCAAATCCCTCGGAGGCGCCGCTTGGGCTTTGGGGTCGCTCCCATTTTCCTGGGGTTTTTTGGGATCATCCCAGGTTTTCCAGGGATTTTCTGAGGGGTTTTTTTGGGATCGTCCCCGGTTTTCCTGGGATTCTCTGGGGTTTTTTGGGATCGTCCCAGGTTTTCCTGGGATTTCCTGAGGGTTTTTTTGGGCACCATCCCTGGGATATTCTGGGATTTTTTTGGGGTTTCCCTGGGATATTTTTGGGATCATCCCAGGTTTTGTGTGGGATTTCCTGAGGGGTTTTGGGATTTTCTGGGGTTTTCCTGGGATTCTCCAGGGTTTGGGGGTTTTTTTGGGTTTTTTTTTTTGGAATTGGTTTGGGTTTTCCTGGGATTCTCTGGGGTTTTTTTGGGATCATCTCAGGTTTTCCTGGGATTTCCTGAGGGGTATTTTTGGGATCATCCCAGGTTTTCCTGGGATTTCCTGAGGGGTTTTTTTTGGGATTTCCCTGGGATTTTTTGGGATCGTCCCAGGTTTTGTGTGGGATTTCCTGAGGGGTTTTGGGATTTTCCTGGGATCCTCCGGGCTTTTTTTGGGATTGTTTTCCTGGGATTCTCCAGGGTTTGGGGGTTTTTTTGGGATCACCCCCAGCTTTTCTGGGATTTTTGGGGTTTCTTCAGGGGATTTGTCCCCATTTTCCTGGGATTTCCTGAGGGGTTTTTTGGGCACCATCCCTGGGATATTCTGGGATTTTTTTGGGTTTTTCTGGGGATTTCTTTGGGATCGTCCCGGGTTTTGGGTGGGATTTCCTGAGGGGTTTTGGGTTTTTCCTGGGATTCTCTGGGGTTTTTTTGGGATCACCCCTGAGTTTTCCTGGGATTTCCCGAGGATTTTTTGGGATTGTTCTGGGGTTTTCCTGGGATTCTCCAGGGTTTGGGGTTTTTTTGGGATCACCCCCAATTTTCCTGGGATTTTTGGGGTTTCTTCAGGAGATTTGTTCCCATTTCTCTGGGATTTCCTGAGGGGTTTTGTGGGGATTTTTTGGAATTGTTTTGGGTTTTCCTGGGATTCTCCAGGGTTTTTTGGGATGCTTCCCCATTTTCCCTGGATTCCCTGGGGTACTTTTTGGGATCGTTCCTGGTTTTCCTGAGATTTTCTGGGATTTTTTGGGGATGGTCCCAGGTTTTTCCTGGGATTTTCCTGGATTTTTTTTGGGATCATCCCAGGTTTTCCTGGGATTTCCTGGGGGGTTTTGGGGGAAGGAGCTGCAGGAATGGGGATTTTTCCTGGGATAACTGGAATTTCTTGGGAAAAAAAAAAAAATTTGGGAATTGCAGCGTTGGGACGGAGCTCAGAGAAATGAAGGGTGGGAAATCCTAAATGGGAAAATTCCAAAATGGAAAATCCCGAATGGGAAATCCCAGATGGAAAATCCTGGATGGAAAAAAAAAATCCCAAATGGGAAATTTGGGATGGAAAATCCCAAATAGAAAATTCCGGATGAAACGTTCCAGAAGGAAAATCCCAAATGGAAAATCCCGGATGGAAAATCCCAGATGGAAAATCCCAAATGGGGAAAATCCCAAAATGGAAAATTCTGGAATTCCTGGATCAAAAATTCCAGATGAAAAATCCTGGATGGAAAAAAAAAATCCCAAACGGGAAATCCTGGATGGAAAATCCCAAATGAGAAACTTGGGATGGAAAATCCCAAATAGAAACATTCCAGAAGGAAAATTCCAGATGGGAAAATCCCAAATGGAAAATTCTGGATAGAAAATTCCGGATGAAACATTCCAGAAGGAAAATTCCAAAGGGGAAGCCCTGGATGGAAAATCCCAGATGGAAAATGGAAAATCCCAAATGCAAAATCCCAAATGGGAAAATCCCAAATGGGAAAATCCCAAATGGAAAATTCTGGAGAGAAAATTCCGGAGGGAAAATCCCAAATAGAAAATCCTAAATGGAAAATTCCAAATGGGAAATTTGGGATGGAGAATCCCAAAGGGGAAATCCCAAATGGGAAATTTCAGATGGGAAATCCCAAAATGGAAAATCCCAAATGGGAAATCCTGGAATTCCCGGATGAAAAATTCTGGATGGAAAATTCCAGAGGGAAAATGGCAAATCCCAAATGAAGAATCCTGGAATTCCAAATGGAAAAATCCCAGATGGAAAATCCGGGATGGAAAATTCTGGATGGAAAATCCCAAAATGGAAAATCCTGAACGGGAAATCGGAGATGGGAAAATCCTAAAAGGAAAAATCAGGATGGAAAATCCCAAATGGAGAAATCCCAAAATGGAAAATTTGGGATGGAAAATGGAAAATCCCAAATGGAAAATCCTGGAATTCCTGAATGAAAAGTTATGGATGGAAAATCCCAAAATGGGAAATCCCAAATGGAAAATCAGAGAGGATTTCCCTGATGGAAAATCCTGGATGGAAAATTCCATAATGGGAAATTTTGGGTGGAAAATCCCAAATGGAAAATCCTGGAATTCCAACTGGAGAAATCCCAGATGGGAAATTCCAGAGGGAAAATCCCAGAGGGAAAATTTAGGATGGAAAATCCCAAACAGGAAAATTCCAGAGGGAAAAATCCCAAAAGGAAAAATAAGGATGGAAAATCCCAAATGGAAAATCCCAGGAAAAAAAAATCCCAAATGGAAAATTTGGGATGGAAAAGCCCAAATGGAAAATTCCAGAGGGAAAATCCCATAGGGAAAAATCTGAATGAAAAATCCCATAAGGAAAATTCAGGATGTAAAATCCCAAATGGAAAAATCCCAGGAAAAAAAATCCCAAATGGAAAAATCCGAATGAAAATCCCAAATGGGAAATTGTGGAAATCCCAGATGGAAAACTCCGGGTGGAAAATTCCAGATGGAAAATGGAAAATCCCAAATGGAAAATTCCAGATGGAAAATCCCAAAAGGAAAATCCTGGAATTCCTGGATGGAAAATCCCAAAATGGAAAATCTCACATGGAAAATTCCAAATGGAAAATCTCATGGAAAATCCCAAAAGGAAAACCCCAAAATGAAAAATCCCAAAAGGAAAATTCCTGGAATTCCCAACTGGAAGATCCGGGATGGAGAATTCCCACCTCACTTGGAATGGGAATTTTTTTGGGAAAATCCCAATTTTTTTGGGAAATTCCACCCTGGGGCTGCTGCAGATGCACCTGGAATGCCGGAATATTGGGAATTTGGGGATTTTCCCGAAATTTTGGGATGAGTTCCTGCAGTTTTGGGTGTTCCTGCCTGGAAGAATTTTCTGGATTTTGGGGAATTTTTCGGGAATCCCGAACAATTCCCCAGGAAAAAAAAATGGGAGAGGAGGAACTTGGGAGGAATTTGGGATTCTCGGATTCCTGGGATCCAACCGGATTTGGGGCGGGGAAAATTTGGGAATTCATGGCGGCAAATCCGGAACATTCCCAAAAAAACCCCGGGAACGGCAAAGGGAGGGGTGGGGAAAGGAAACTTTGGGAATTCTGGGATTGGCTCCCAAAAATTCACAGGAATTTGGGGATGGTTGGGATTTTTTCCCAAAATCCCTCGATTTTTCCCCAGAATTCCTGGGGTTTTTTCCCCAAATCGGGGGATTTTCACAAAAGTCTGCCTCTCCCCCAAAATTCCATTGTTTTTCCCAAAATTCCATGGTTTTTTCCCCCCCAAATGTCCGTCTGTTTCTCCCCAATAAACGCCGGCGTTGGCACCACGGCCTCAGGAGTGTCGGGAATTTTGTTGGGAATTTGGGATTCGGGGAATGAATGGGGTTGGGATAATCGGGAATGGGATCAGTGGGATAAACGGGAATGGGATCATTGGGATAAACGGGAATGGGATCATTGGGATAATCGGGAATGGGATCATCGGGAATGGGGTTGGCATAATTGGGAATGGGATCATTGGGATAATGGGGAATGGGATAATCGGGAATGGGATCATTGGGATAAACGGGAATGGGATTATTGGGAATGGGATCACTGGGATAAACGGGAATGGGATCATTGGGATAAACGGGAATGGGATCATCGGGAATGGGATCACTGGGATAATCGGGAATGGGATCATCGGGAATGGGGTTGGGATCATTGGGATAATCGGGAATGGGATCATTGAGAATGGGATCATTGGGATAATTGGGAATGGGATAATCGGGAATGGGATCATTGGGATAATCGGGAATGGGATCATCAGGAATGGGATCATTGGGAATGGGATAATCGGGAATGGGGTTGGGATCATTGGGAATGAGAACCAGGAATGGGATTGGGAACTGGGAATGGGGTTGGGAGCCAGGACTGGGACTGGGATAATCGGGGATGGGATTGGGAATGAGGTTGGAAATTGGGAATGGGGCTGGGATAATCGGGAATGGGAACTGGGAGTGGGATTGGGATCACTGGGAATGGGGTTGGGACAGTTGGGAATGGGGCTGGGAATTGGGATCAGGAGCAGAAATGGGAATGGGGCCAGGAATGGGAACTGGGAATGGGATTGGGACAATGGGGAATGGGATTGGGATCATTGGGAACTGGGAATTGGCCCTGGGGAACTGGGAATGGGATTGGGATAGTTGGGAATGGGAACTGGGAATGGGATTGGGATCATTGGGAATGGGGTTGGGATATGGGAGATGGGATTGGGATGGACTGGGAGGAGTTGTGGGGATATCGGGAATGGGAACGGGATAATCGGGAATGGGAAGCAGGAGTGGGGCTGGGATACTGGGAATGGGATCATTGGGAACTGGGAATGGGGTTGGGATAATGGGGTTGGGGTATCAGGAATGGGAACTGGGAATGGGAACTGCAATATCAGGAATGGGGCTGGGATGTTGGGAATGGGAACTGGGAACGGGGCTGGGATAATCGGGAATGGGGTTGGGAACTGGGAATTGGCCCTGGGGAACTGGGAATGGGGCAAGGGGAACCAGGAATGGGATTGGGACAATCAGGAATGGGATTGGGATCACTGGGAATAGGGCTGGGATCATTGGGAATGGGACTGGGATCATTGGGAATGGGATTGGGATACAGGGAATGGGAACTGGGAATGGGAACCAGGAGTGGGGCTGGGATACTGGGAATGGGGTTGGGAACTGGGATAAACTGGAATGGGGCTGGGATAATCAGGAATGGGATTGGGATCATTGGGAATGGGAACCGGGAATGGGAACTGGGAATGGGGCTGGGATAATCGGGAATGGGATTGGGACAATCAGGAATGGGAACTGGGAATGGGATTGGGAATAATTGGGAATGAGAACCAGGAATGGGATTGGGACAACCAGGAATGGGAATCGTAGCCAGGAATGGGATTGGGATGATGGGAACTGGGAATGGGATTGGGATAAAGGGAATGGGAACTGGGAATGGGAACCGGGGTGGGGGCTGGGATACTGGGAATGGGATTGGGAATGGGATTGGGATAATGGGGAATGGGATTGGGATATTCGGGAATGGGATTGGGATATTCAGGAATGGGATTGGGAACCAGGAATGGGATTGGGATAATGGGGAATGGGATTGGGATAAAGGGAATGAGACTGGGAATGGGCCATGGGAACTGGGAATGGGAACTGGGAACGGGATGGGGATTTGGGAATGGGACTGGGAATGGGGAATGTCATTGGGATACTGGGAATGGGATTGGGATAATGGGGAATGGAACTGGAAACAGGGATTGGGAACAGGGAATGGGAGCCGGGAATAGGATTGGGATATTGGGAATGGGATCGGGATAATGGGGAATGGTATTGGAAATTGGGAATGGGATTGGGATATTCAGGAATGGGATTGGGATATTCAGGAATGGGATTGGGAACTGGGAATGGGATTGGGATAATGGGGAATGGGATAATCAGGATAGAGGGAAAGAGACTGGGAATGGGCCATGGGAACTGGGAATGGGAACTGGGATATTCAGGAATGGGATTGGGAACTAGGAATGGGATTGGGATAATGGGGAATGGGATTGGGAACTGGGAATGGGATTGGGAACTGGGAATGGGGAATGGGATTGAAGATAATGGGGAATGGGATTGGAAATTGGGAATGGGATTTTTTGGGATAATGGGAATGGGATTGGGAACCAGGAATGGGATTGGGATAATGGGGAATGGGATTGGGATAATGGGAATGGGATTGGGATATTCAGGAATGGGATTGGGATATTCAGGAATGGGATTGGGATATTCAGGAATGGGATTGGGACAATGGGGAATTTTTGGGATTTTTTGGGCAATGGGGACTGGGAGCAGGGAATGGCCCCGGGAGCCCCTTGGGGCCGGGTTTGGGATGTCGGGAACGGGCCCTGAGCCGGGACAATGGCCCCGGGATTCCCAAGGGAAACTGAGGCAGGGATCCCCCCCCCCCCCATGGCCACGCCCACAGAGCCGGGAACGGCAAACCCGGGATCCCAACATTCCCAGCATTCCCAGCATTCCCAACATTCCCAACATTCCCAGCATTCCCAGCATTCCCAGCATTCCCAACATTCCCAGCATTCCCAACATTCCCAGCATTCCCAGCATTCCCAGAAATGCCCCAGACCCCGCCTGGAATGGGGGCTCTGCCCCTCTCGGGGTGGGAATTATTCCCAAAAATACCATAAATGAAAATAAAATAAAATAAAATAAAATAAAATAAAATAAAATAAAATAAAATAAAATATAAAATAAAATAAAATAAAATAAAATAAAATAAAATAAATCCCCCAAAAAAATCCCATAAAATCCCCAAAAATCCCATAAAATCCCATAAAATAAAATAAAATAAATACAAAAAAAATCCCATAAAATCCCCAAAAATCCCATAAAATCCCCAAAAATCCCATAAAATAAAATAAATACAAAAAAAATCCCATAAAATCCCCCAAAATCCCATAAAATAAAATAAAATAAAATAAATCCCAAAGAAAATCCCATAAAATCCCCAAAAATCCCATAAAATCCCAAACATAAAAAAAATGCCATAAAATCCCAAAAATACCATAAAATAAAATAAAATAAATCCCAAAGAAAATCCCATAAAATCCCAAACATTAAAAAAAATCCCATAAAATCACAAAAAAATCCCATAAAATTCTGTAAATATGATAAAATTTTAAAAAATCCCGTAAATGCCACAAATCCTACAAAAAAACCCTAAATCCCACAGAAAAAAATCCCACAAAAAATCCCGAAATGCCACCAAAAAGTTCCCCCAAAAATCCCAAATCTGACCAAAAAATCCCCCCAAAAAATCCCCAAATTCCATTAAAAAATTCCCCCCAAAAAATCCCCCAAACCCACCAAAAAAATCCCTAAAAAAAATCCCCAAATCCCAGCAAAAAATCAAAAAAAATCCCCAAATGTCATAAAAAAATCCCTCAAAAAATCTCCAAAATTCCACCAAAAATTCCCCCCCAAAAATCCCAAATCCCACCCAAAAATCCCCAAATTCCACCAAAAATTCCCCCCAAAAATTTTCAAATCCCCCCAAACCAATCAATAATTAATAATCAATAATCGATAATCAACAATTATTAACTCATAATCAATAATTAATAATCAATAATCGATAATCAACAATTAATAGCTCATAATCAATAATTAATAATAAATAATAAACAATTAATAACTCATAATTAATAATTAATAATCAATAAGCGATAATCAACAATTAATAACTCATAATTAATAATCAATAATCGATAATAAACAATTAATAACTCATAATCAATAATTAATAATCAATAACCAATAATCATTAATGAACATTCCAAGGAAAAGGACACAGGGAGGTTTGGAATTTTTGGGATTTTTTCATTCCCATTTTTATTGAAAACTTTGACCCCAAAACCCCCAAATCCCAAAGTTTGACCCCATTTTTCCCAGATTTTCCCAGAATTCAGATCCCAAACTCCCAAATCCCAAAATTTGATCCCAAAAATCCTCCAAATTCCCAGATTTTTCCTGGATTATCCCCAGAATTCCAGAATTTCGATTCCAAAGACCCCAAGATTCCCAGATTTCCCCAGAATCCCAATCCCAACCCCGTGAATCCCAAAATTTTATCCCCGAAATTCCCAGATTTTCCCAGGAATTAATTCCAGAGCTTTTAGCAAAAAAATTCCTGGATTTCTCCCAGGTTTTCTCCCCAAAATTCCCAGAATTTTGACCCCAAAACCATTCCAGGACTTTTTGGGAATTCCTGTACCAATTCCCAGATGTTCCCTCCATTCCTTTTTGCCATTCCAGCATTTTCTGGGAATTCTGACCCCAAATCCCAGATTTTCCCCCAATTCCCATTGGGAAATTCCCAATCCCCCCCATTCTCACCCCGTTCCCTTTGGGAATTCTGGCCCCAAATCCCAAAGTTTGACCCCAAATTTCCCAGAATTCCAATCCGAAAACCCCTACCACAAATCCCAAAGTTTCACCCCAGAATTCCTGGATTTTTTCCAGGAATTCCAGAATTTTGATCCCAAAAAACCCCAAATCCCAAAGTTTGACCCCAGAATTCCCAGATTTTCCCCAGAATCCCCAATCCCCCCATTCTCACCCCGTTCCCATTGGCAATTCCAGGATTTTCTGGGAATTCCCACCTCAAATCCCAAAATTTTGACCTCCAGATTCCCAGATTTTCCCAGAATCCCAACCCAAATTCCCACCATTTCTCCCCGTTCCCTTTGGACATTCCAGGATTTTCTGGGAATTCTGATCCCCATCATTCCCATTTTCCCACCCCGTTTCCTCTGGGAATTCTGGCCCCAAATTTCCCAGATTTTCCCCAGAATCCACAACTCCCCCCATTCTCACCCCGTTCCCTTTGGCCATTCCAGGATTTCCCAGGAATTCTGACCCCAAATTCCCAGATTTTCCCCACAATCCCAATCCCAAAACCCTCAAATCCCAAATTTTGACCCCAGAATTCCCAGATTTTCCCCAGAATCCGCAACTCCCAACATTCTCACCCCGTTCCCTTTGGCCATTCCAGGATTTCCCGGCCATTCCTGTCCCCCATCCCCACCATTCTCACCCCGTTCCCATTGGCAATTCCAGGATTTTCTGGGAATTCTGGCCTCAAATCCCAAAGTTGGACCCCAAATTCCCAGATTTTCCCCAGAATCCCTAATTTCCCCATTCTCACCCCGTTCCTTTTTGCCATTCCAGGATTTCCCGGCCATTCCTGTCCCCATTCCCAACATTCTCACCCCGTTCCCGTTGGGAATTCTGATCCCAAATCCCAAAGTTTGACCCCAGAATCCTCAATCCCCACCATTCTCACCCCATTCCCTTTTGCCATCCCAGGATTTCCCAGGAATTCTGACCCCAAATTCCCAGATTTTCCCAGAATTCCAACCCCAAAATCCCCAAATTCCCACCATTCTCACCCCGTTCCCCTTTGGGAATTCTGACCCCAAATCCCAAAATTTGACCCCAGAATTCCCAGATTTTCCCCAGAATCCCCAATCCCCCCATTCTCACCCCGTTCCCGTTCCCATTCCATGATTTCCCCCTCATTCCCATTCCCATTCCCATTCCCCGTTCCCGTTTCCCGTTCCGTGGTTTCCGGTCCGTTCCCATTTCCCGTTCCCGTTTTCCATCCCGTGGTTTCCGGTCCATTCCCATTCCCATTCCCTGTTCCCGTTTTCCATTCCGTGGTTTCCCATCCGTTCCCATTTTCCCATTCCCGTTCCCATTCCCATGGTTTCCCGTCCATTCCCATTCCCCGTTCCCATTTCCCATCCCGTGGTTCCCATCCGTTCCTGTTCCCATTCCCCGTTCCCGTTCCGTGGTTTCCGGTCCGTTCCCATTCCCCGTTCCCGTTCCCATCCCGTGGTTTCTGGTCCATTCCCATTCCCATTCCCCGTTTTCCATTCCGTGGTTTCCCGTCCATTCCCATTCCCCGTTCCCATTTGTCCATCCCATGGTTTCCGGTCCGTTCCCATTTCCTGTTCCCATTCCCATTCCCATTGTTTCCCATCCGTTCCCATCCCATGGTTTCCGGTCCATTCCCGTTCCCGTTTTCCATCCCGTGGTTTCCGGTCCGTTCCCATTCCCCGTTCCCGTTTTCCATCCCGTTGTTTCCTGTCCATTCCCATTCCCATTCCCCGTTCCCGTTTCCCGTTCCGTGGTTTCCGTTCCCATTCCCGTTTCCGTGGTTTCCGGTCCGTTCCCATTCCCCGTTCCCGTTTTCCATCCCGTGGTTTCCGGTCCGTTCCCGTTCCCGTTCCCATTCCCCGTTTTCCGTCCCGTGGTTTCCGTTCCCATTCCCCGTTCCCTGTTCCCGTTTCCGTGTTTTCCGGTCCGCTCCCGGCCGTGAGCGCGCGCAGGGCCCGGGGCAGGGGCAGCGGCAACAGCAGCGACCGGGGGGGAGCCCCTGGGGCTGGGGAGGAACCACCTGGGGAATGAACACGGGGGGGGGGGGGGGGGAAAAATCATCGGGGAAAAATCGGGAAAAAATCGGGAAAATCCAGGGGATTCCTGGGGATTCCGAGGGAAATCTGGGAATTTTGGGGGTTTGGGGATCGAAATTCCAGGAAAAATCTGGGAATTTTGGAGGTTTTGGGGATCGAAATTGTGGAATCCGGGGGGAGCAGCTGGGGAGGAACCACCTGGGAAATGAACACGGGGGGGGGAATCATCGGAGGAAAATCGGGAAAATCCAGGATTCCTGGGGATTCCGGTGTTTTCCTGGGAATTTCGTCGTTTTTCCCAGGAATTTTTGGGGTTTTTTCCTACACAATTCCAGGATTTTTTCACCAGGAATTTTGGTTTTTTTTTTTCCTGGAAATTTTGGGGGTTTTTTCTGCAGAATTCCAGGAATTTGTCCTGGGAATTTCATTGTTTTTCCCGGGAATTTCGGAGATTTTCCTGGAAATGTTGGGTGTTTTATTCTGGAGAATTCCAGGAATTTTTCCCAGAAATTTTAGATTTTTATCTGAGGAATTTTGATTTTTTTCCCCAGATAATTCCAGCATTTTTTTCCCAGGAATTTGGGTTTTTTCTTCCTGCAGAATTCCAGGACTTTTTCCTGGAAATTTTGCAATTTTCCCAGGGAATTTCAAAGTTTTCCTTGGAATTTCAGGGTTTTGCCATTTTCCCCAGGAATTTTGGGTTTTTCCCAGAGAATTCCAGGAATTTTTGCAAGGAATTTCAGAATTTTTCACCCAGGGATTTTGGTTTTTTTTTCCTGCAGAATTCCAGGACTTTTTCCTGCCAATTTTGCCATTTTCCTTGGGAATTTCATCCTTTTTCCCAGAGAATTCCAGGAATTTTTCCCGGGAATTTTGGGGTTTTTTTTCAGGAATTTTTGCCATTTTCCCACGGAATTTCAAGGTTTTTCCTGGGATTTTCCAGGTTTTGCCATTTGGGGTTTTTTCCAGAAAACTCCAGGAATTTCCAGAAAATCCAGAATTCCTGGGGATTCTGGGGGTTTGGGGATCGAAATTCCGGGAAAAATCTGGGAATTTTGGAGGTTTTGAGGATCGAAATTGTAAAATTCCTGGGGAAATCTGGGAATTTTGGGGTGAAGATTCCCAAATTTGGGGGAAAATCTGGGCATTTTTTGGGATTAAATTTCTGGAATTCCTGAGAAAATCTGGGAATTTCATTGTTTTTCCCAGAAATTTCAGATTTTTTCTCAAGAATTTTGATTTTTTTTTTCCCCAGAGAATTTCAGGATTTTTTTCCCAAATCCCCAACTTTGCCCTCAGAATTCCCCAATTTTCCCCAGAGTTTCCCCACTTTTCCCCAACTTTGCCCCCAATTTCCCCAGGAATTTTGGGGTTTTTTCCTGGGAATTTCACTGTTTTCCCCCAGGAATTTGGGGTTTTTCTTGGAAATTTCCTCCTTTTTCCCAGAGAATTCCAGGAATTTTTCCCAAATCCCCAACTTTGCCCTCAGAATTCCCCAAATTCCCCCCAATTTTCCCCAACTTTGCCCTCAAATTTCCCCAATTTCCCCCCAATTTTCTCCAACTTTGCCCCTAAAATTCCCCACAGGAGCCGCGCCCGCACTTCCAGAACATTCCAGGGGCTTCCCCCAGCAATTTCGGGGTTTTTTTTGGGAATTTTGGGGTTTTTTGGGGAATTTTGGGGTTTTCCAAGGGAATTTCAAGGTTTTCCCTGGGATTTTCAGGGTTTTGCCATTTTCCCCAGGAATTTTGGGGTTTTTTTCCTGGGAATTTCAGGATTTTCCCCAGGAATTTTGGGCTTTTTTCCTGGAAATTTTGGGTGTTTTTTCTGCAGAATTCCAGGAATTTTTCCAGAAATTTTTGGGTTTTTCCAGGAATTTCACCCTTTTTCCCAGGAATTTTGGGGTTTTTTCCTGGAAATTTTGCCATTTTCCTCAGGAATTTCATCCTTTTCCCAGAGAATTCCAGGAATTTTTCCCAGGAATTTCAGGTTTTTTTTTTTTTTCTGCAGAATTCCAGGAATTTTTCCCAGGAATTTCAGGGTTTTTTTTTTCTGCAGAATTCCAGGAACTTTTCTGAGAGAATTTCACCATTTTTCCCAGGAATTCCAGGAATTTTTCCCAAATCCCCAACTTTGCCCCCCAAATTCCCCAATTTTCCCCAACTTTGCCCTCAATTTTCCCCAACTTTGCCCTCAGAATTCCCCAAATTCCCCCCAACTTTGCCCTCAAATTTCCCCAATTTTCCCCAACTTTGCCCTCAGATTTCCCCAATTTTTCCACAATTTTCCCACAATTTTTCCCAACTTTGCCCTCAAATTTCCCCAATTTTTCTACAATTTTCCCCAACTTTGCCCTCAGAATTCCCCAAATTTTCCCCAATTTTCCCCAACTTTGCCCTCAAATTTCCCCAACTTTGCCCAACTTTGCCCTCAAATTTCCCCAATTTTTCCAGAATTTTCCCCAACTTTGCCCTCAGAATTCCCCAAATTCCCCCCAATTTTCCCCAACTTTGCCCTCAAATTTCCCCAATTTTCTCCCAACTTTGCCCTCAAATTTCCCCAATTTTTCCCCAAATTTTCCCCAACTTTGCCCTCAAATTTCCCCAATTTTTCCCAACTTTGCCCTCAAATTTCCCCAATTTTTCCCCAAATTTTCCCCAACTTTGCCCTCAGAATTCCCCAAATTCCCCCCAACTTGGCCCTCAAATTTCCCCAATTTTTCCACAATTTTCCCCTCAGAATTCCCCAAATTCCCCCCAATTTTCCCCAACTTTGCCCTCAAATTTCCCCAATTTTTCCCCAAATTTTCTCCCAATTTTCCCCAACTTTGCCCTCAAATTTCCCCAATTTTTCCCCAATTTTCCCCAACTTTGCCCTCAGAATTCCCCACAGGAGCCGCGCCCGCAGTTCCAGAACATTCCAGGGGCTTCCCTCAGCAATTTCGGGGTTTTTTTGGGAATTTTGGGGTTTTCTTTGGAATTTCAAGGTTTTTTCCTGGGATTTTCAGGATTTCGCCATTTTCAAGGAATTTTGGGCTTTTTTCCAGGAAATTTTTGGGGTTTTTTTCCCAGAGAATTCCAGGATTTTTTCCCAGAAATTTTGGGGTTTTTCCACGAATTTCACCCTTTTTCCCAGGAATTTTGGGGTTTTCCCAGATATTTCGTGGATTTTCCCAGGAATTTGGGGTTTTTTTCCTGGAAATTTTGCCACTTTCCTCAGGAATTTCATCCTTATTCCCAGAGAATTCCAGGAATTATTCCCAGGAATTTTTTGGGCGTTTTCCCCTGGAAATTTTGGGTGTTTTTCCTGCAGAATTCCAGGAATTTTTCCTGGGAATTCTGATTTTTTTTTTCCCAGAGAATTTCACCATTTTTCCCAGGAATTTCAGGATTTTTTTCCCCAAATCCCCAACTTTGCCCTCAGAATTCCCCAATTTTTCCCCAATTTTCCCCAACTTTGCCCTCAAATTTCCCCAATTTTTCCCCAACTTTGCCCTCAAATTTCCCCAATTTTTCCCAACTTTGCCCTCAAATTTCCCCAATTTTTCCACAATTTTCCCCACTTTTCCCACTTTTGCCCTCAGAATTCCCCAATTTTCCCGAAATTCCCCCCAAATTTCCCCAAATTCCCCCCAATTTTCCCCAACTTTGCCCTCAAATTTCCCCAATTTTCCCCAACTTTGCCCTCAAATTTCCCTAATTTTTCCCCAATTTTTCCACAATTTCCCCCAACTTTGCCCTCAGAATTCCCCAATTTTTCCCCAAATTCCCCCCAATTTTTCCCCAATTTTGCCCTCAGAATTCCCCAAATTCCCCCCCATTTTTCCCCAACTTTGCCCTCAAATTTTCCCAATTTTCCCACGATTTTTCCCCAATTTTCCCCAACTTTGCCCTCAGAATTCCCCAAATTCCCCCCAACTTTGCCCTCAGATTTCCCCAATTTTTCCCCACTTTTCCCCAACTTTGCCCTCAAATTTCCCCAATTTTTCCACAAATTTTCCCCAACTTTGCCCCCCTAATTCCCCAAATTCCCCCAAATTCCCCCCAAATTTCCCCAAAATTCCCAATTTTCCCCTCCCCTCACCTTCCTGGCTCCTCAGGGGGTCCCCGTGCAGGAGCCGCGCCCGCGCTTCCAGAACGTTCCAGGGGCTTCCCTCAGCAATTTCCTCGGGATTTTCGGGAATTTCCGGAATTTTCCCGGCAATTCCGGGGTTTTCTTTGGGAATTCCGGGGTTTTCTTTGGGAATTTCGGGGTTTTTTTGGGGAATTTTGGGTGTTTTTTTGGGAATTTTGGGGTTTTTCCGGGGAATGCGGCAGCGGAGGCTGAGGAGGTTGCACTGGGAGTTACCCCTGGAGGCACCCGGGGAATTCCTCCTGGAAATGAGGAAATTTGGGAATTTTGGGGAAAATTTGGGGAAAATTGGGGATTTTGGGGGAATTTGGGGATTTTTGGGGGAAATTTGGGGGGAAATTGGGGGTTTTGGGGAGAAAATTGGGGGTTTTCGGAGGAATTTTGGGAGGGATTTAGGGGAATTTCAGAGGGATTTTAGGGGAATTTTGGGAGGAATTTTAGAGGGATTTTAGGGGGGTTTGGGAAGAATTTTGGAGGAATTTGGGAATTTAAGGGGGAATTTTAGGGGAATTTTGAGAGGAGTTTTAGGGGAATTTTGGGGGGAATTTTGTGAAGAACTTTGGGAATTTTGGAAGGAAATTTGGGAAGTTTTGGGAGGAATTTTAGGGGAATTTTAAGGGGATTTTGGGAGGAATTTCAGAGGTATTTTAGGGGAATTTTGGGAGGACTTTTGGGAAGAATTTAGGAATTTTGGGAGGAATTTCAGAGGGATTTTAGGGGAAATTTGGGAGGAATTTTGGGAAGAATTTTAGAGGAATTTAGGGAGGAATTGTTGGGAGGAATTTTAGGGGAATTTTGGGGGAATTTTGGGAGGAATTTTAGAGGGATTTTGGGAGGAATTTCAGGGGGGGGTTGGGAAGAATTTTGGGAGGAATTTGGGAATTTAGGGGGGAATTTTAGGGGGATTTTGGGAAGGACTTGGAAATTTTGGGAGGAATTTTAGGAGGAGTTTTAGGGGAATTTTGGGGGGAATTTTGGGAGGAATTTTGGAAGGAAATTTGGGAAGTATTGGGAGGAATTTTGGGAGGGATTTTAGGGGGAATTTTGGGAAGATTTTGAGGAGGAAATGTGGGGAATTTTGGGAGGAAGTTTGGAAGGAATTTTAGGGGAATTTTGGAGGGAATTTTGGGAGGAATTTGAAAAGAACTTTGGGATGAATTTTAGAGGAATTTTGGGAGGGATTTCAGAGGAATTTTAGAGGAATTTTGGGAGGAAATTAGGGAGGAATTTTAGGGGATTTTTGGGAGGAACTTGAAAAGAGCTTTGGGAGGGAAATTGGGAATTTTGGGAGGAATTTTGGCAGGACTTTGGGAAAAAATTGGGAGGAATTTGAAAAGAATTTTGGGAATAACTTTGCAATTTGGGGAGGGAAATCGGGAATTTTGGGAGGGATTTTAGGAGGAATTTTGGGAAGGACTTGGGAATTATGGGAGGAATTTTGGGAAGAACTTGGGAATTTTGGGAGGAATTTTCGGAGGAATTTCAGAGGAATTTTAGGGGGATTTTGGGAGGGATTTTAGGGGAATTTCAGAGGGATTTTAGGGGAATTTCAGAGGAATTTTAGGGGGATTTTGGGAGGGATTTTAGCGGAATTTCAGAGGAATTTTGGGAAGAATTTTAGGGGGATTTTGGGAGGGATTTTGGAAGGAAATTTGGGAAGTCTTGGGAGGAATTGAGGGGGATTTCAGAGGAATTTTAGGGGATTTTGGAAGGAATTTCAGAGGAATTTAGGAGAATTTTGGGAGGAATTTTAAGGTGATTTTGGGAGGAATTTTGGGAAGAATTTGAAAAGAACTTTGGGAATTTTGGGAGGAATTTTAGGGGGATTTTGGGAGGAATTTCAGAGGGATTGTAGGGGAATTTTAGGGGGATTTTGGGAGGAATTTTGGGAGGAATTTCAGAGGAATTTTACAGGTATTTTTGTAGGAATTTTGGGAGGAATTTGAGGGGAATTTTGGGAGGGATTTTGGGAGGAATTTTGGGAGGGATTTTAAGGTGATTTTGGGAGGAATTTCAGAGGGATTTCAGGGTAATTTTGGGAGTGATTTCAGGGGGCTTTTAGGGTAATTTTGGGAGGAAGTTCAGGGGGATTTGAGGGTAATTTTGGGAGGAATTTCAGAGGGATTTCAGGGTAATTTTGGGAGGGATTTCAGAGGGATTTGAGGGTAATTTTGGGAGTAATTTCAGGGGGATTTTAGGGGAATTTTGGGAGGAATTTCAGGGGGATTTTGGGAGTGATTTCAGGGGGATTTGAGGGCAATTTTGGGAGGAATTTCAGGGGGATTTTAGGGGAATTCGGGGAGGAATTTTAGGGGAATTTTGGGAGGAATTTTGGGAAGAACTTGGGAATTTTGGGAGGAATTTTAAGGTGATTTTGGGAGGAATTTCAGGGGAATTTCAGGGTAATTTTGTGAGTAACTTCAGGGGATTTTAGGGTAATTTTGGGAGTGATTTCAGGGGATTTCAGGGTAATTTTGGGAGGGATTTCAGGGGATTTTAGGGTAATTTTGGGAGTGATTTCAGGGGATTTGAGGGTAATTTTGGGAGGAATTTCAGGGGGATTTGAGGGGAATTTTGGGAGTGATTTCAGGGGCTTTTAGGGTAATTTTGGGAGGAATTTTAGGGTAATTTTAGGGTAATTTTGGGAGTAACTTCAGGGGAATTTTAGGGTAATTTTGGGAGTGATTTCAGGGGATTTTAGGGTAATTTTGGGAGGGATTTTGGGGGGATTTTAGAGGAATTTTAGGGGAATTTTGGGAGGAATTTCAGGGGGATTTTAGGGGAATTTGGGGAGGAATTTTAGGGGAATTTTGGGAGGAATTTTAAGGTGATTTTGGGAGTAACTTCAGGGGAATTTCAGGGTAATTTTGTGAGTAACTTCAGGGGATTTTAGGGTAATTTTGGGAGTGATTTCAGGGGGCTTTTAGGGTAATTTTGGGAGGAATTTTAGGGTAATTTTAGGATAATTTTGGGAGTAATTTCAGGGGGCTTTTAGGGGAATTTGGGGAGGAATTTTAGGGGAATTTTGGGAGGAATTTTGGGAAGAACTTGGGAATTTTGGGAGGGATTTTGGGAGGGATTTTAGGGGAATTTTGGGAGGGATTTCAGAGGGATTTTAGGGGAATTTGGGGAGGAATTTCAGAGGCATTTTAGAGGGATTTTGGGAGGAATTTTGGGAAGGACTTGGGAATTTGGGGAGGAATTTTAAGGTAATTTTGGGAGGAATTTCAGGGGGATTTTAGGGCAAATTTGGGAGGAATTTTAGGGGGATTTTAGAGGAATTTCAGGGGGATTTTGGGAGGAATTTTGGGAGGAATTTCAGAGGAATTTTACGGGTATTTTTGTAGGAATTTTGGGAGGAATTTCAGGGGGATTTTGGGAGGATTTTTAAGGTGATTTTGGCAGGAATTTCAGGGGCTTTTAGGGTAATTTTGGGAGGAATTTCAGGGAATTTTAGGGTAATTTTGGGAGTGATTTCAGGGGGATTTGAGGGTAATTTTGGGAGTAACTTCAGGGGATTTTAGGGTAATTTTGGGAGGAATTTCAGAGGAATTTTACGGGTATTTTTGTAGGAATTTTGGGAGGGATTTTAGGGTAATTTTGGGAGGAATTTCAGGGGGATTTTAGAGGAATTTTGGGAGGAATTTTAAGGTAATTTTGGGAGTAATTTCAGGGGTATTTGAGGGGAATTTTGGGAGGGATTTCAGGGGGATTTGAGGGGAATTTTGGGAGGAATTTCAGGGGAATTTTGGGAGGAATTTTGGGAGGAAATTTGGGAAGTATTGGGAGGAATTTAGGGGGGATTTGGGGAGGGATTTTAGGGGGATTTTGGGAGGAATTTTAAGGTAATTTTGGGAAGGATTTCTGAGGAATTTTAGGGGGATTTTGGGAGGAATTTCAGAGGGATTGTAGGGGAATTTTAGGGGGATTTTGGGAGGAATTTCAGAGGGATTGTAGGGGAATTTTAGGGGGATTTTGGGAGGGATTTTAAGGTGATTTTGGGAGTAATTTCAGGGGGATTTGAGGAATTTTGGGAGGAATTTTGGGAGGGATTTTAAGGTGATTTTGGGAGGAATTTCAGGGGCATTTGAGGGTAATTTTGGGAGTAAATTCAGGGGGATTTCAGGGTAATTTTGGGAGTAATTTCAGGGGGATTTGAGGGTAATTTTGGGAGTGATTTCAGGGGGATTTCAGGGTAATTTTGGGAGGAATTTTAGGGTAATTTTAGGGTAATTTTGGGAGGAATTTCAGGGGGATTTGAGGAATTTTGGGGGGAATTTTGGGAGGGATTTTAAGGTGATTTTGGCAGGAATTTCAGGGGGATTTGAGGGTAATTTTGGGAGGAATTTCAGGGGGATTTGAGGGTAATTTTGTGAGTAATTTCAGGGGAATTTGAGGGTAATTTTGGGAGTAACTTCAGGGGAATTTCAGGGTAATTTTGTGAGTAATTTCAGGGGGATTTCAGGGTAATTTTGGGAGTAATTTCAGGGGATTTTAGGGTAATTTTGGGAGTGATTTCAGGGGGATTTTAGGGTAATTTTGGGAGTAATTTCAGCGGGATTTCAGGGGGATTTTGGGAGGAATTTCAGGGGATTTTAGGGTAATTTTAGGGTGATTTTGGGAGTAATTTCAGGGAGATTTTAGGGTAATTTTGGGAGTAACTTCAGGGGATTTTAGGGTAATTTTGGGAGGAATTTCAGGGGGATTTTAAGGTAATTTTGGGAGTAACTTCAGGGGATTTTAGGGTAATTTTGGGAGGTATCTCAGGGGGATTTGAGGAATTTTGGGGGGAATTTTGGGAGGGATTTTAAGGTGATTTTGGGAGGAATTTCAGGGGGATTTGAGGGTAATTTTGGGAGGAATTTCAGGGGGATTTGAGGGTAATTTTGGGAGGAATTTCAGGGGAATTTGAGGGTAATTTTGGGAGGAATTTTAGGGTAATTTTAGGGTAATTTTGGGAGTGATTTCAGGGGAATTTGAGGGTAATTTTGGGAGTAACTTCAGGGGCTTTTAGGGTAATTTTGGGAGGAATTTCAGAGGGATTTCAGGGTAATTTTGGGAGTGATTTCAGGGGAATTTCAGGGTAATTTTGGGAGTAACTTCAGGGGATTTTAGGGTAATTTTGGGAGTGATTTCAGAGGGATTTCAGGGTAATTTTGGGAGTGATTTCAGGGGATTTTAGGGTAATTTTGGGAGGAAGTTCAGAGGGATTTGAGGGTAATTTTGGGAGTGATTTCAGGGGCTTTTAGGGTAATTTTGGGAGGAATTTTAGGGTAATTTTAGGGTAATTTTGGGAGTAATTTCAGCGGGATTTCAGGGGGATTTTGGGAGTAACTTCAGGGGATTTTAGGGTAATTTTAGGGTAATTTTGGGAGTAATTTCAGGGTAATTTTGGGAGGAATTTCAGGGTAATTTTGTGAGTAATTTCAGGCGCTTTTAGGGTAATTTTGGAGCTGTTTGTGGCTGCCCACCTGGCCGGCCCTGAGCTGCTGCCTGCTGGCCACGAAGGCGCTGAGGGCGCGGCCGAGGCTGCGCAGGAACTCCCGGGGGCGGCCGGGCAGGAACTGCTGGGCCAGGCCCTGCAGGGGGACGGAGGGGGGGATGCAGTGACGGCCCAGCCGCAGCCCCTGGAGGGATTCCCGGCATTCCTGGGATTCCCTGGATCCTTGGGATGGATCCTGGCATTCCCTGGATGCCTGGGATGGATCCTGGAGCAGCTCCAGGTGGAAGGAGTCCAGCAGGGCGCCCTGGCAGGCCGTGTGCAGGGAGAAGGAGAGGCCGCGGCGGGAGAGCTGCGCACAGCAGAGACCTGAGGGAGCACAGGGGGGAGAGGATGAGCTGGGGATTGGCTGGAAATGATCCCAGAATGATCCCAGAATGAGCTGGGAATTGTCCCCAAATGATCCCAAAATTGTCCTGGAATGATCCCAGAATGATCCCAAACTGATCTGGGAATTGTCTTAAAATGACCCAAAAATGATCTGGGAATTGTCCCCAAATGATCCCAGAATGGTGTGGGAATTGTCTGAAAATGATCCCAGAATGGTCTGGGAATGGTCTGGGAATTGTCCCCAAATGATCCCAAAATTGTCCTGGAATGATCCCAGAATGATCCCGGAATTGTCCCCAAATGATCCCAGAATGATCTGGGAATGAGTGGAAAATGATCCCAAAGTGATCCCAGAATGGTCTGGGAATCGTCTCCAAATGATCCCAAAATGATATGAGAATGAGTGCAAAATGATCCCAAAATTGTCCCAAAATGATCCCAGAATTGTCTGAAAATGATCCCAGAATGGTCTGGGAATGAGTGGAAAATGATCCCAAAATGATCCGGGAAATTATCTTAAAATTATCCCAAAGTGATCCGGGAATCGTCCTAAAATGATCCCAGAATGGTCTGGGAATTGTCCCTAAATGATCCCAGAATGGTCTGGGAATGAGTGGAAAATGATCCCAGAATGATCTGGGAATTGTCTTAAAATGATCCCAAAATTATCCCAAAATGATCCGGGAATTGTCCCCAAATGATCCCAAAATTGTCCTGGAATTATCCCAAAATGATCCCAGAATGATCTGGGAATTGTCTGAAAATGATCCCAGAATGATCCCAAACTGATCTGGGAATTGTCTTAAAATGACCCAAAAATGGTCTGGAAATTGTCTTAAAATGACCCAAAAATGATCTGGGAATTGTCCCCAAATGATTCCAGAATGGTCTGGGAATCGTCTCCACATGATCCCAAGTTTATCTGGGAATTGTCCCCAAATGATCCCAAAATGATCCCAAAATGATCTGGGAATCGTCTCCAAATGATCCCAAAATGATCCCAGAATGGTCTGGGAATTGTCCCCAAATGATCCCAAAATGATCCCAAAATGATCCCAAACTGATCTGGGAATTGTCTTAAAATGACCCAAAAATGGTCTGGGAATTGTCTCCACATGACCCCAGAATGGTCTGGGAATGAGTGGAAAATGATCCCAAAATGATCCCAGAATGGCCTGGGAATTTTCTGAAAATGATCCCAAAATTGTCCTGGAATTGTCCCCGAATGGTCCCAGAATGATCTGGGAATTGTCTCCAAATGACCCCAAAATGGTCTGGGGATTGTCCCCAAATGATCCCAGAATGATCCCAAAATGATCCGGGAATTGTCTGAAAATGATCCCAATGGTGTCTGGGAATTGTCTTGAAATGATCCCAGAATTGTCCCAAAATGACCCCAGAATGATCTGGGAATGATCTGGGAATTGTCTGAAAATGATCCCAGAATGATCTGGGAATCGTCTCCACATGATCCCAAAATGATGTGAGAATGAGTGCAAAATGATCCCAAAATTGTCCCAAAATGGTCTGGGAATTGTCTGAAAATGATCCCAGAATGGTCTGGGAATGAGTGGAAAATGATCCCAAAATGATCCGGGAAATTATCTTAAAATTATCCCAAAGTGATCCGGGAATCGTCCTAAAATGATCCCAGAATGGTCTGGGAATTGTCCCTAAATGATCCCAGAATGGTCTGGGAATTGTCTTAAAATGATCCCAAAATTATCCCAAAATGATCCGGGAATTGTCCCCAAATGATCCCAAAATTGTCCTGGAATTATCCCAAAATGATCCCAGAATGGTCTGGGAATTGTCTGAAAATGATCCCAAAATGATCCCAGAATGGTCTGGGAATTGTCCCCAAATGATCCCAAAATTGTCCCGGAATTATCCCAAAATGATCCCAAACTGATCTGGGAATTGTCTTAAAATGACCCAAAAATGGTCTGGGAATTGTCCCCAAATGATCCCAGAATGGTCTGGGAATTGTCTTAAAATGATCCCAAAATGACCCCAAAATGATCTAAGAATGAGTGGAAAATGATCCCAGAATGATCTGGGAAGTGTCTCCACATGATCCCAGAATGATCTGGGAATGAGTGGAAAATAATCCCAAAATTATCCCAAAATGATCTGGGAATTGTCCCCAAATGATCCCAGAATGATCCCAGAATGGTCTGGGAATGAGTGGAAAATGATCCCAAAATTGTCCAGGAATCGTCCCCAAATGATCCCAGAATGATCTGGGAATTGTCTTAAAATGACCCAAAAATGATCTGGGAATTGTCCCCAAATTATCCCAGAATTGTCTGAAAATTATCCCAAAATGATCCCAGAATGGTCTGGGAATTGTCCCCAAATGATCCCAAACTGATCTGGGAATTGTCTTAAAATGACCCAAAAATGGTCTGGGAATTGTCCTCAAATGATCCCAAAATGATCCAAGAATGATCCCAGAATTCTCTTAAAATGATCCCAAAATGATCTGGGAATCGTCTCCAAATGATCCCAGAATGGTCTGGGAATGAGTGGAAAATTATCCCAAAATGATCCCAGAATGGTCTGGGAATTTTCTGAAAATGATCCCAAAATTGTCCCGGAATTATCCCAAAACTATCCCAGAATGATCTGGGAATTGTCTGAAAATGATCCCAGAATGATCCCAAAATGGTCTGGGAATTGTCTCCATATGACACCAGAATGATCTGGGAATTGTCCCCATATGACCCCGAAATGAGCTGGGAATCGTCTCCAAATGATCCCAAAATTATCTGGGAATTGTCTGAAAATGATCCCAAAATTATCCCAAAATTGTGTCTGGGAATTGTCTGAAAATGATCCCAAAATTGTCCTGGAATTATCCCAAAATGATCCCAGAATGGTCGGGAATTGTCCCCAAATGATCCCAAAATGATCCCAAAATGATCTGGGAATTGTCCCCAAATGATCCCAAAATGATCCCAGAATGGTCTGGGAATCGTCCCCAAATGATCCCAAAATTGTCCTGGAATTATCCCAAAATGATCCCAGAATGATCCCAAACTGATCTGGGAATTGTCTTAAAATGACCCAAAAATGGTCTGGGAATTGTCCTCAAATGATCCCAAAATGATCCAAGAATGATCCCAGAATTCTCTTAAAATGATCCCAAAATGATCTGGGAATCGTCTCCAAATGATCCCAATGGTGCCCGGGAATTGTCTGAAAATGATCCCAAAATTGTCCCAGAATGGTCTGGGAATTGTCCCCACAGGATCCCAAAATGATCCTGGAATTGTCTGAAAATGTTCCCAAAATGATCCCAAAATGATCCAAGAATCATCTCCAGATAGATCCCAGAATGATCTGGGAATTGTCTTAAAAGGATCCCAAAATGATCCTGGAATTATCCCAAAATTATCCGGGAATCGTCTTGAAATGATCCCAATGGTGTCTGGGAATTGTCTGAAAATGATCCCAAAATGATCCCAGAATGGTCTGGGAATTGTCTGAAAATGATCCCAAAATTGTCCCAAAATGATCTGGGAATTGTCTGAAAATGATCCCAAAATTGTCCTGGAATTATCCCAAAATGATCTGGGAATTGTCCCCAAATTATCCCAAAATGATCTGGGAATTGTCCCCAAATGATCCCAAAATGATCTGGGAATTGTCCCCAAATGATCCCAAAATTGTCCCGGAATTATCCCAAAATGATCCCAGAATGATCTGGGAATTGTCTTAAAATTATCCCAGAATGATCCCAAACTGATCTGGGAATTGTCTTAAAATGACCCAAAAATGGTCTGGGAATTGTCTCCACATGACCCCAGAATGGTCTGGGAATGAGTGGAAAATGATCCCAAAGGATCCCAGAATGGTCTGGGAATTGTCTGAAAATGATCCCAAAATGATCCCAGAATGGTCTGGGAATTGTCTGAAAATGATCCCAAAATTATCCCAAAATGATCTGGGAATTGTCTGAAAATGATCCCAAAATTATCCCAAAATGATCTGGGAATGAGCGGAAAATGATCCCAGAATGGTCCGGGAATTGTCTGAAAATGACCCCAGAATTGTCCCAAAATGATCTGAGAAATGATCCCAAAATGATCTGGGGATTGTCCCCAAATGATCCCAGAATGGTCTGGGAATTGTCTGAAAATGATCCCAAAATTGTCCTGGAATTATCCCCAAATGATCCCAGAAAGGTCTGGGAATTGTCCCCAAATGATCCCAAAATGATCTGAGAATGAGTGGAAAATGATCCCAGAATGATCCGGGAATTGTCCCCACATGATCCCAATGGTGTCTGGGAATTGTCTGAAATGATCCCAAAATGATCCGGGAATCATCTCCAAATGATCCCAATGGTGTCTGGGAATTGTCTTAAAATGATCCCAAAATTGTCCCAGAATGATCCCAAAATGATCTGGGAATTGTCCCCAAATGATCTGGGAATTGTCTCCACACGATCCCAAGTTTATCTGGGAATTGTCTTAAAATTACCCCAGAATTTTCCCAAAAATGATCCCAAAGTGATCCCAAAATGATCTGGGAATCGTCTTAAAATGATCCCAAAATTGTCCCGGAATTATCCCAAAATTATCCAGGAATCATCTCCAAAATGATCCCAGAATGATCTGGGAATTGTCTGAAAATGATCCCAGAATTGTCCTGGAATTATCCCAAAATGATCCTGGAATCCTCTTGAAATGACCCCAAAATGATCCAGGAATTGTCTCCACATGACCCCAAAATGGTCTGGGAATTGTCCCCAAATGATCCCAAAATGATCCCAGAATGGTGTCTGGGAATCATCCCCAAAGGAACCCAGAATGATCTGAGAATGAGTGGGAAATGTTCCCAGAATGATCCCAGAATTGTCTTAAAATGATCCCAGAATGATCTGGGAATCGTCTCCACATGATCCCAGAATGGTCTGGGAATTGTCTCCAAATGATCCCAAAATGATCCGGGAATGAGTGGAAAATGATCCCAAAATTGTCCGGGAATTGCCCCCAAATGACCCCAGAATGATCTGGGAATTGTCTCCACATGACCCCAAAATGATCTGAGAATGAGTGGAAAATGATCCCAGGATGATCCCAAACTGATCTGGGAATTGTCCCCAAATGATCCCAAAGGATCCCAGAATGGTCTGGGAATGAGTGGAAAATGATCCCAAAATTATCCCAAAATGATCCTGGAATTATCCCAAAATGACCCCAAAATGATCTGAGAATTGTCCCCAAATGACCCCAAAATGGTCTGAGAATGAGTGGAAAATGATCCCAAAATGATCCGGGAATTGTCCCCAGATGATCCCAAAATGATCCCAGAATGGTCTGGGAATTGTCCCCAAAGGATCCCAATGGTGTCTGGGAATTGTCTTGAAATGATCCCAGAATTGTCCCAAAATTATCTGGGAATGATCCCAAAATGATCCTGGAATTATCCCAAAATTGTCCTGGAATTATCCCAAAATGATCCGGGAATCGTCTCCAAATGATCCCAAAATTATCTGGGAATTGTCTGAAAATGATCCCAAAATAGTCCTGGAATTATCCCAGAATGATCTGGGAATTGTCCCCAAAGGATCCCAAAATGATCCAGGAATTGTCTGAAAATGATCCCAGAATGATCCAGGAAAGAGTAGAAAATGATCCCAAAATGATCTGGGAATTGTCTGAAAATGATCCCAAAATTATCCCGGAATTATCCCAAAATTATCTGGGAATTGTCCCCAAATGATCCCAGAATGATCTGGGAATCGTCTCCACATGATCCCAGGGAATTGTCTGAAAATGATCCCAAAATTGTCCTGGAATTGTCCCAAAATGATCCCAGAATGGTCTGGGAATTGTCTGAAAATGATCCCAAAATGATCCCAAAATGATCCCAAAATGATCCCAAAATGATCTGGGAATGAGTGGAAAATGATCCCAAGGTTGCCTGGGAATTGTCTTGAAATGATCCCAGAATGATCCGGGAATTATCTGGGAATTGTCCCAAAATGATTCAGGAATCCTCTCCAAATGACCCCAAAGTTATCTGGGAATTGCAGAAAATGATCCCAAAATTGTCCCAAAATGATCCCAAAATGACCCAGGAATCCTCTTCAAATGATCCCAACATTTCTGGGAATGAGCAGAAAATGATCCCAGAATTGTCCAGGAATTGTCCTGGAATTATCCCAAAATTATCTGGGAATGAGCTCAGAATAATCCTGGAATTACCCCTAAAAAAAATTCCCAATTGCCCATAAAATTCCTTGGGAATTCCCACTCTTTTCTCAAAAATTCCCAATTTTCCTGAAGAATTCTGGCTCTTTCCCCAAAAATTCCCCATTTTCCATTAAATATTCCCCATTTTCACTCAAAAATTCCCAATTTTCCTCAAAACTTTCCCAATTTTCCCCACAGAATTCCAGATTTTTGTCCCAAAAAATTCCCATTTTCCCCCAAAAATTCCCAATTTTCCATAAATATTCCCAATTTTCCCAAAGAATTCTGGCTCTTTCCCCCCCCAAAAAAATTCCCAATTTTCCCCCCAAAATTCCCAATTTTCCATTAAAAACCCCCATTTTTACCCAAAATTTCCCCATTTTCGCACAAAACTTCCCAATTTTCCCCAAAATTCCCGATTTTCCATAAAAATTCCCCATTTTCGCCCAAAAATTCCCCAATTTTCCCCCAAAATTCCCCATTTTCCATCAAAATTCCCCATTTTTCCCCCAGAAAATTCCCAATTTCCCCCAAAAAATTCCCAATTTTCCATTAAAACTCCCCATTTTCCCCCAAAAATTCCCAATTTTCTCCCAGAAAATGTCCCCTTTTTCCATCAAAATCCCCCATTTTCCCTAAAAAATTCCCCATTTTTGCCCAAAACTTCCCAATTTCCCCAAGAAAATTCCCCATTTTCCATCAAAATTCCCGATTTCCCATCCAAATTCCCAATTTCCCCCAGAAAATTCCCCATTTTTGCCCAAAAATTCCCCATTTTCCATAAAATTTCCCAATTTTCCCAAAGAATTCTGGCTCTTTCACCCCCCCAAAAAAATTCCAATTTTCCCCCCAAAAATTCCCCATTTTCCATAAAGATTCCCCATTTTCCCCTAAAAAATTCCCCATTTTCACCCAAAAATTCCCAATTTCCCCACAGAATTCCAGCTTTTTATCCCAAAATTCCCCATTTTCCATTAAATATTCCCTATTTTCCCCAAAGAATTCCAGTTTTCTGTTCCAAAATATTCAAATTTTCCATAAAAATTCCCATTTTCCCCCAAATAATTCCCCATTTTCCCCTAAAAAATTCCCCATTTTCGCCCAAAACTTCCCAATTTCCCCCAGAAAATTCCCCATTTTCCATCAAAATTCCCGATTTCCCATCCAAATTCCCAATTTTCACCCAAAAATTTCCAATTTTCCCCAAAGAATTCCAGCTTTTTATTCCAAAAAGTTCCCAATTTTTCCCCCAAAATTCCCAATTTTCCCAAAGAATTCTGGCTCTTCGCCCCAAAAATTCCCCATTTTCCATCAAAATTCCCAATTTCCCCACGCAATTCCAGCTTTTTGTCCCAAACAATTCTGGCCCTTTCCTCCAAAAATTCCCAATTTTTCCCCAGAAATTTCCCAATTTTCCCCCCAAAAATTCCCAATTTTCCATAAAATTCCCAATTTTTCATAAAATTCTCAATTTTCCGCACAGAATTCCGGCTCTTTCCTCATAAAATTCCCAATTTTCCCCAGAAACTCTCCATTTTTGCCCAAAAATTCCCAATTTTCCCCCCAAAATTCCCAATTTTCCCCTAAAAATTCCCCATTTTCCATTCAATATTCCCCATTTTCCCAAAGAATTCCAGCTCTTTCCCCCAAAAATTCTCCATTTTTGCCCAAAAAATCCCAATTTCCCCACAGAATTGCAGCTTTTTGTCCTAAAAACTCCCTATTTTCCATAAAACATGCCCATTTTTGCCCAAAAATTCCCAAATTTCCCCCCAAAATTCCCAATTTTCCCCAAAAATTCCAGCTTTTCGTCCATAGAATTCTGGCTCTTTCCCCAAAAAATTCCCCATTTTCCCCCAAAAAATTCCCCATTTTCCATAAAATTTCCCAATTTTCCCAAAGAATTCTGGCTCTTCTCCCCAAGAAATTCCCCATTTTCCATCAAAATTCCCCATTTTCCATCAAAATTCCCCAATTTTCCCGCAAAAATTCCCAATTTTCCATTAAATATTCCCCATTTTTGCCCCAAAAAATTCCCATTTTCCCCCAAAAAATCCCCCATTTTCCATAAAAATTCCCAATTCCACCCAAAACTTCCCAATTTCCCCCAGAAAATTCCCCATTTTTGCCCAAAAATTCCCCATTTTCCATTAAATATCCCCATTTTCCCCCCAAAATTCCCCTTTTTCCATAAAAAATCCCCCATTTTCACCCAAAAATTCCCAATTTCCCCCAGAAAATTCCCCATTTTCACCCAAAAGTTCCCAAAATTCCCTCAAGAATTCCAAATTTTCCATTAAAATTCCCAATTTTCCATGAAAAATTCCCAATTTTCCATGAAAAATTCCCCATTTTCCCCTAAAAAATTCCCCCATTTTTGCCCAAAACCTCCCAATTTCCCCAAGAAAATTCCCCATTTTCCATCAAAATTCCCATTTTCTATCAAAAATTCCCAATTTTCCATAAAAATTCCCCTTTTCCCATAAAAAATTCCCCCATTTTCACCCAAAAATTCCCAATTTTCCCCCCAAAATTCCCAATTTCCCCCAGAAAATTCCCCATTTTTGCCCAAAAATTCCCAATTTTCCATAAAAATTCCCAATTTTCCTAAAGAATTCCGGCTCTTTCCCCAAAAATTCCCATTTTTCATTAAATATTCCCCATTTTCCCCTCAAGAATTCCCAATTTTCCATTAAAATTCCCCTTTTTCCATAAAAAATCCCCCATTTTCCCCCAAAAATTCCCAATTTCCCCTAGAAAATTCCCCATTTTCCATCCAAATTCCCATTTCCCCCCAAAAATTCCCAATTTCCCCCAGAAAATTCCCCATTTTTGCCCAAAAATTCCCCATTTTCCATTAAATATTCCCAATTTTCCCAAAAAAATTCCCCATTTTCACCCAAAAGTTCCCAAAATTCCCTCAAGAATTCCCAATTTTCCATCAAAATTCCCATTTCCACCCAAAACTTCCCAATTTCCCCCAGAAAATTCCCATTTTTCCCCCCAAAAATTCCCCTTTTTCCATAAAAAATCCCCCATTTTCCCACAAAATTCTCCATTTTCGCCCAAAACTTCCCAATTTCCCCCAGAAAATTCCCCATTTTCCATCCAAATTCCTGATTTCCCCCCAAAAATTCCCAATTTTCCATTAAAACTCCCCATTTTCACCCAAAAATTCCCCAATTTCCCCAAGATAATTCCCCATTTTCCATCAAAATTCCCAATTTTCCCCCCAAAAATTCCCCTTTTTCCATAAAAACTCCCCCATTTTCCCCTAAAAAATTCCCCATTTTCGCCCAAAACTTCCCAATTTCCCCCAAAAAATTCCCAATTTTCCCCAAATTTCCCCATTTTTGCCCAAAAATTCCAAATTTCCCCCACAGAATTCCAGCTTTTTATCCCAAAATTCCCCATTTTCCATTAAATATTCCCCATTTTCCCCAAAGAATTCCAGCTTTTTTCCCAAAAAATTCCCCATTTTTGCCAAAGAATTCCAGCTTTCTGTCCCAAAATATTCCAAATTTTCCATTAAAATTCCCAATTTTCCATTAAAATTCCCAATTTCCCATCCAAATTCCCGATTTCCCATGAAATATTCCCAATTTCCCATGAAATATTCCCGATTTCCCATGAAAATTCCCAATTTTCCCTGGCATTCCGGTACCTGTGAGAGGGAGGAGCCCCCGCAGCTGCTGCAGCTCCCGCAGGCGCCAGCGCAGAACGGCCCCGGCACCGCTGGGGATCCCGGGCGAGCCCTGGGACTGGGAATATTGGGGGAAAAATCACAGAAAATTGGGAAAAATCCTGGGAATTTGGGGGAAAAATCCCTGGGAATTTGGGGGAAAAATCCTGGGGAATTCGGGGAAAAATCCTGGGGAATTTGGGGAAAAATCCTGGGGAATGTTGGGGGGAAATCCTGGGGAATTTGGGGAAAAATCCTGGGGAATTTGGGGGAAAAATCCTGGGGATTTGGAGAAAAATCCTGGGGAATTTCGGGGGGTAAATCCTGGGGAATTTGGGGAAAAATCCTGGGGAATGTTGGGGGGAAATCCTGGGGAATTTGGGGAAAAATCCTGGGGAATTTGGGGGGAAAAATCCTGGGGAATTTGGGAATATTGAGGAAAATTTCTCGGGAATTTTGGGAAAAAACTCTCAAAAATCCTTGGGAATTTGGGGGAAATCCTGGGGAATTTGGGGAAAAATCCTGGGAATTTGGGAAAAAACTTCGGGAATTTGGGGGAAAAATCCTGGGGAATGTTGGGGGAAAAATCCTGGGGAAATTGGGGAATATTGAGGAAAATTTCTCGGGAATTTTGGGAAAAAACTCTCAAAAATCCTTGGGAATTTGGAGGAAAAATCCTGGGGAATTTGGGGAAAAAATCCTGGGAATTTGGGGAAAATTATGGAAAAAAAAAACTCAAGAATTTTAGGGGGAAAAAAAGTGAATTTTGGGGAAAAAATCCTCAGAAAATTTCTGGGGAATTTTGAGAAAAACCCTCAGGATTTTTAGGAAAATTCCTGCAGAATTTTTAGGAAAAATCCTTGGGAATTTGGGGAAAAATCCTGGGAATTTGGGGAAAAAATCCTGGGGAATTTGGGGGAAAAAATCCTGGGGAATTTGGGGGGAAAATCCTTGGGAATTTGGAGAAAATCCTGGGAATTTGGGGAAAAAATCCTTGGGAATTTGGGGAAAAATCCTGGGGAATTTGGAGAAAAATCCTGGGAGTTTGGGAAAAAATCCTGGGGAATTTGGGGGAAAAATCCTTGGAATTTGGGGGAAAAACTTCGGGAATTTGGGGGAAAAATCCTGGGGAATTTGGGGAAAAATCCTGGGGAAATTGGAGAAAAATATCCCTGGGAATGTTGGGGAAAATCCTGGGGAATTTGGGGAAAAATCCTGGGGAATTTGGAGAAAAATCCTGGGAATTTGGGGGAAAAAATCCTGGGGAATTTGGGGAAAAACTTCGGGAATTTGGGGAAAAAATCCTGGGGAATTTGGGGAAAAATCCTGGGGAATTTGGGGGGAAAATCCTGGGAATATTTGGGAAAAAATCCTGGGGATTTGGGGAAAAAATCCTGGGAATATTTGGGAAAAAATCCTGGGAATTTGGGGGGAAAAATCCTGGGGAATTTGGGAAAAAACTTCGGGAATTTGGGGAAAAAATCCTGGGGAAATTGGGGAAAAAAAAATCACAAATTCTGGGGAAAAATCCTGGGAATTTGGGGGAAAAATCCTGGGGAATTTGGGGGAAAATCCTGGGGAATTTGGGGAAAAAATTCTTGGGAATTTGGGGAAAAACTTCGGGAATTTGGGGGAAAAATCGTCAGAAAATTTGGGTAAAAATCCTTGGGAATTTGGGAAAAAATCCTTGGGAAATTGGGGGGAAAATCCTGGGGAATTTGGGGAAAAATCCTGGGGAATCTGGGGGAAAAATCCCTGGGAATTTGGGGAAAAAATCCTGGGGAATTTGGGGGAAAATCCTGGGGAATTTGGGGAAAATCCCTGGGGAATTTGGGGAAAAAATCCTGGGAATTTGGGGAAAATATTGGGAAAATCCCTCAGGAAAATCCCTGGGAATTTGGGGAAAATATTGGGAAAGTCCCTCAGGAAAGTCCTTGGGAATTTGGGGAAAAAAATCCCTGGGAATTTGGGGAAAAAATCCTGGGGAAATTGGGGAAAAATCCTGGGGAATTTGGGGAAAATCCTGGGGAATTTGGGGAAAAAATCCTTGGGAGTTTGGGGGAAAATCCTTGGGAATTTGGGGGAAAACTTCGGGAATTTGGGGGGAAAATCCTTGGGAATTTGGGGAAAAAATCCTGGGGAATTTGGGGAAAATATTGGGAAAGACCCTCAGAAAAATCCCAGGGAATTTGGGGGAAAATCCCTGGGGAATTTGGGGAAAATATTGGGAAATCCCTCAGGAAAATCCTTGGGAATTTGGGGGAAAAATCCTTGGGAATTTGGGGAAATTATGGGAAAAAAACCCTGGGAATTTTAGGGGAAAAAAAGTGAATTTTGGGGAAAAAATCCTTGGAAAATTTCTGGGGAATTTGGGAAAAAAGTCTCAAAAGTCCTTGGGAATTTGGAGAAAAACCCTCAGGATTTTTAGGAAAATTCCTGGAGAATTTTTAGGGACAAATCCTGGGGAATTTTAGGAGAAATCCTTGGGAATTTTGGGGAAAAATCCTGGGGAATGTTTGGGGGAAAGTCCTGGGGAATTTGGGGAAAAAAATCCTTGGGAATTTGGGGAAAAAATCTTTGGAATTTGGGGAAAAAAATCCTGGAATTTGGGGAAAAATCCTTGGGAATTTGGGGAAAAAATCCCTGGGAATTTGGGGAAAAAAATCCTGGAGAATTTGGGGAAAAATCCCTGGGAATGTTGGGGAAAAACTTTGGCCGAAT